>NC_092340.1:145293000-145602250 GCF_046630445.1 Rutidosis leptorrhynchoides
AAAAAGCTACCTACGGCACCTATATTGTCATTGCCTGAAGGGAATGATGATTTTGTGATTTATTGTGACGCATCAAAGCAAGGTCTCAGTTATGTATTAATGCAACGAACGAAGGTGATTGCTTATGCGTCTAGACAATTGAAGATTCACGAGCAAAATTATACGATGCATGATTTGGAATTAGGCGCGGTTGTTTTTGCATTAAAGACTTAGAGGCACTACTTATATGGGGTCAAAACTATTATATATACCGACCACAAAAGTCTTCAACACATATTTAATCAGAAACAACTGAATATGAGGCAGCGTAGGTGGATTGAATTGTTGAATGATTACGACTTTGAGATTCGTTACCACCCGGGGAAGGCAAATGTGGTAGCCGATGCCTTGAGCAGGAAGGACAGAGAACCCATTCGAGTAAAATCTATGAATATAATGATTCATAATAACCTTACTACTCAAATAAAGGAGGCGCAACAAGGAGTTTTAAAAGAAGGAAATTTAAAGGATGAAATACCCAAAGGATCGGAGCAGCATCTTAATATTCGGGAAGACGGAACCCGGTATAGGGCTGAAAGGATTTGGGTACCAAAATTTGGAGATATGAGAGAAATGGTACTTAGAGAAGCTCATAAAACCAGATACTCAATACATCCTGGAGCGGGGAAGATGTACAAGGATCTCAAGAAACATTTTTAGTGGCCGGGTATGAAAGCCGATGTTGCTAAATACGTAGGAGAATGTTTGACGTGTTCTAAGGTCAAAGCTGAGCATCAGAAACCATCAGGTCTACTTCAACAACCCGAAATCCCAGAATGGAAATGGGAAAACATTACCATGGATTTCATCACTAAATTGCCAAGGACTGCAAGTGGTTTTGATACTATTTGGGTAATAGTTGATCGTCTCGCCAAATCAGCACACTTCCTGCCAATAAGAGAAGATGACAAGATGGAGAAGTTAGCACGACTGTATTTGAAGGAAGTCGTCTCCAGACATGGAATACCAATCTCTATTATCTCTGATAGGGATGGCAGATTTATTTCAAGATTCTGGCAGACATTACAGCAAGCATTAGGAACTCGTCTAGACATGAGTACTGCCTATCATCCACAAACTGATGGGCAGAGCGAAAGGATGATACAAACGCTTGAAAACATGCTACGAGCATGTGTTATTGATTTCAGAAACAGTTGGGATCGACATCTACCGTTAGCAGAATTTTCCTACAACAACAGCTACCATTCAAGCATTGAGATGGCGCCGTTTGAAGCACTTTATGGTAGAAAGTGCAGGTCTCCGATTTGTTGGAGTGAAGTGGGGGATAGACAGATTACGGGTCCGGAGATTATACAAGAAACTACCGAGAAGATCATCCAAATTCAACAACGGTTGAAAACCGCCCAAAGTCGACAAAAGAGCTACGCTGACATTAAAAGAAAAGATATAGAATTTGAAATTGGAGAGATGGTCATGCTTAAAGTTGCACCTTGGAAAGGCGTTGTTCGATTTGGTAAACGAGGGAAATTAAATCCAAGGTATATTGGACCATTCAAGATTATTGATCGTGTCGGACCAGTAGCTTACCGACTTGAGTTACCTCAACAACTCGCGGCTGTACATACCACTTTCCACATCTCGAATTTGAAGAAATGTTTTGCTAAAGAAGATCTCACTATTCCGTTAGATGAAATCCAAATCAACGAAAAACTCCAATTCATCGAAGAACCCGTCGAAATAATGGATCGTGAGGTTAAAAGACTTAAGCAAAAAAAGATACCAATAGTTAAGGTTCGATGGAATGCTCGTAGAGGACCCGAGTTCACCTGGGAGCGTGAAGATCAGATGAAGAAGAAATACCCGCATCTATTTCCAGAAGATTCGTCAACACCTTCAACAGCTTAAAATTTCGGGATGAAATTTATTTAACGGGTAGGTACTGTAGTGACCCGAACTTTTCTATGTATATATATTTATTAATTGAGATTGATATTTACATGATTAAATGTTTCCAACATGTTAAGCAATCAAACTTGTTAAGACTTGATTAATTGAAATATGTTTTATATAGACAATTGACCACCCAAGTTGACCGGCGATTCACGAACGTTAAAACTTGTAAAAACGACATTACGATATACATATGGATATACATATGGTTAACATTAGATTATGATAAGTAAGTATCTCCATAAGTATATTAACAATGAGTTATATACATATAAACAAGACTACTAACTTAAGGATTTCGAAACGAGACATATATGTAACGATTATCGTTGTAACGACATTTAAATGTATATATATCATATTAAGATATATTAATATATCATAATATCATGATAATATAATAATTTAACATCTCATTAGATATAATAAATAATGGGTTAACAAAATTAATTGAGATCGTTAACTTAAAGGTTTCAAAACAACACTTACATGTAACGACTAACGATGACTTAACGACTCAGTTAAAATGTATATACATGAAGTGTATTTAGATGTATTAAAATACTTTTGGAAGACTTCAAGACATATATCAAAACACTCATACTTAACGAAAATGGTTACAGTTACTTTCCCATTCTTTTCTTTCATCAAGAATTCTAGTCGTATTCTTACCCGTATTATACACAGCTTCAAAACGTACTTACTATGGGTATATACCAATAGGAACTAGCATGGGATTCCACTCTTGATTATGTCATGTATGACTAATCAATTTTAACTTCTACCATGAGCTAGTCAACTAACTAGAACTCCTTTTAACCCCACTCACCACTCACCAATTACCACTCATCATTCACTCCATTTCACTTCCAATTCTCTTTCTAATTATCTCTCAACACATACACACTATTATGAATGTATTTTTCCAGTAGTTAATCATCATCTTCATCAAAAATCACTTCAAGAATCAAGCTATAATCATCATAGGAAGAACACTTCAAGAACACTTCAAAAATCCCTTCAAGTTTACTAATTTACTTCCAAGCTTTCTAATCCATTACAAGTAATCATCTAAGATCAAGAAACCTTTGTTATATACAGTAGGTTATCTTTCTTATTCAAGGTAATATTAATATTCAAACTTTGATTCAATTTCTATAACTATAAACTATCTTAATTCGAGTAAAAATCTTACTTGAACTTGTTTTGGTGTCATGATCCTACTTCAAGGACTTTCAAGCCATCCAAGATCCTTTAAAGCTAGATCATTTCTTGTCACTTCTAGTAGGTTTACCTACTAAACTTGAGGTAGTAATGATGTTCATAACATCATTCGATTCATATATATATAACTATCTTATTCGAAGGTTTAAACTCGTAATCACTAGAACATAGTTTAGTTAATTCTAAACTTGTTCGCAAACAAAAGTTAATCCTTCTAACTTGAATTTTAAAATTAACTAAACACATGTTCTATATCTATATGATATGCTAACTTAATGATTTAAAACCTGGAAACACGAAAAACACCGTAAAACCGGATTTACGCCGTCGTAGTAACACCGCGGGATGTTTTGGGTTAGTTAATTAAAAACTATGATAAACTTTGATTTAAAAGTTGTTATTCTGAGAAAATTATTTTTATTATGAACATGAAACTATATCCAAAAATTATGGTTAAACTCAAAGTGGAAGTATGTTTTCTAAAATGGTCATCTGGACGTCGTTCTTTCGACTGAAATGACTACCTTTACAAAAATGACTTGTAACTTATTTTTCCGATTATAAACCTATACTTTTTATGTTTAGATTCATAAAATAGAGTTCAATATGAAACCATAGCAATTTGATTCACTCAAAACGGATTTAAAATGAAGAAGTTATGGGTAAAACATGATTGGATAATTTTTCTCATTTTAGCTACGTGAAAATTGGTAACAAATCTATTCCAACCATAACTTAATCAACTTGTATTGTATATTATGCAATCTTGAGATACCATAGACACGTATACAATGTTTCAACCTATCATGTCGACACATCTATATATATTTCGGAACAACCATAGACACTCTATATGTGAATGTTGGAGTTAGCTATACAGGGTTGAGGTTGATTTCAAAATATATATAGTTTGAGTTGTGATCAATACTGAGATACGTATACATTAGGTCGTGGATTGATTCAAGATAATATTTATCGATTTATTTCTGTACATCTAACTGTGGAAAACTAGTTGTAGGTTACTAACGAGGACAGCTGACTTAATAAACTTAAAACATCAAAATATATTAAAAGTGTTGTAAATATATTTTGAACATACTTTAATATATATGTATATATTGTTATAGGTTCGTGAATCAACAGTGGCCAAGTCTTACTTCTCGACGAAGTAAAAAATTTGTGAAAGTGAGTTATAGTCCCACTTTTAAAATCTAATATTTTTGGGATGAGAATACATGCAGGTTTTATAAATGATTTACAAAATAGACACAAGTACGTGAAACTACATTCTATGGTTGAATTATCGAAATCGAATATGCCCCTTTTTATTAAGTCTGGTAATCTAAGAATTAGGGAACAGACACCCTAATTGACGCGAATCCTAAAGATAGATCTATTGGGCCTAACAAACCCCATCCAAAGTACCGGATGCTTTAGTACTTCGAAATTTATATCATATCCGAAGGGTGTCCCGGAATGATGGGGATATTCTTATATATGCATCTTGTTAATGTCGATTACCAGGTGTTCACCATATGAATGATTTTTATCTCTATGTATGGGATGTGTATTGAAATATGAAATCTTGTGGTCTATTGTTACGATTTGATATATATAGGTTAAACCTATAACTCACCAATATTTTTGTTGACGTTTAAAGCATGTTTTTTCTCAGGTGAATATTAAGAGCTTCCGCTATTGCATACTAAAATAAGGACAAGATTTGGAGTCCATGTTTGTATGATATTGTGTAAAAACTGCATTCAAGAAACTGATTTCGATGTAACATATTTGTATTGTAAACCATTATGTAATGGTCGTGTGTAAACAGGATATTTTAGATTATCATTATTTGATAATCTACGTAAAGCTTTTTAAACCTTTATTTATGAAATAAAGGTTATAGTTTGTTTTAAAAATGAATGCAGTCTTTGAAAAACGTCTCATATAGAGGTCAAAACCTCGCAACGAAATCAATTAATATGGAATGTTTTTAATCAATAAGAACGGGTCATTTCATACTTATCATTTATCATGTTTAAATATAGTGTAACAATATCTTAATATGATTCATATGTAATTAATAAGACGTTGTTATAACGATAATCGTTATATATATCGTTTTCAAGTTTCTTAATTCAATAGTCTCATTTTTATGCATATAACTCATTGTTAAAATACCTAATGAGATACTTACTTATCATAATATCATGTTAACTATATATATATATATATATATATATATATATATATATATATATATATATATATATATATATATATATATATATATATATATATATATATCCATATATATGTCATCATATAGTTTTTACAAGTTTTAACGTTCGTGAATCGCTGGTCAACTTGGGTGGTCAATTGTCTATATGAAACCTATTTCAATTAATCAAGTCATAACAAGTTTGATTGCTTAACATGTTAGAAACACTTAATCATGTAAATATCAATTTCATTTAATATATATAAACATGGAAAAGTTCGGGTCACTACACCAACTAAACCCGGCTTCGGCCTAGGGCGAAAATAACACAGGATACGACATTTTGTACATTTTACATCTGTCAATTCGTAGATAACAACTTGTCATTTTGTAATGCAAAAGGGTTTTGGCCGAATTTTCGACTATTTTTCTCTTTTTTTTTCTTTTTCTTCTAACTTTTCTCTTTTTTTTATTTCTCCCCCTAAATTTTTCATTTTTTTACGACCAAAACCCGTGAAACGTCAAGACTTTCTTTAGATTAGAAAACACATATGTTGACAATTCCTTAAAAACCAACCCGAGAGATTTTACATTCCCACCCCACACTTGAGATCAAGTAATGTCCCCATTACTTGAGCTCAAAAATAGTTTAAAATTGAAAGGGTAATGTGAGAAAGAGAATAAAAACTTATCGAGTGTTAACCATTGATCGCGGAATGCAAGTGACAGATGGCGCTGAACTGACTGCCAGCATAAGAACATCGTCCATTCCCGATCATCAAATAAAAATCATCAACCACGCTGTTTTGCTGAACTTAATGCCAGACTTGAAAATTGTTTCACCAACAAACCTAACAAACATAAAAGAAACTACATAAACGGATAAGGTGGCACCACCCAGTAACCGAAACGCCTTATCCCCAAATAAGTTTGCGGTACATAATAGAAGTAAATAGTTAAATAAGTACAGACCCAACAAAGAAAAAGTTTGAAACAATTACAACAAGATCATTGGGCGCGCAGGCCCTTCTCAATAAAAATCACCAAAAGGCCATTGGCCTTGAGGGTACTGCTCATGAAATTGCCTTCTAGTCTCCTCCATAGCTTCACATGGGTTATAAGTCGGCGCCGTGACTCGTGGCCTGATCGGGTTACAGTAGTAAACCGGCTCTATATGTGGCGTACTCATATAATCATTAGGATAATTATAATAAATACGTGCATTATGACGCTGCCAGTCATTACCATAAGCCATCCATTGCTGATCATGCACAGACTCCGCCATCATTTTTTGTTGCCGTAACGTACTCGCCTCGACCCGCTGTTGGCTACCCCACATACGATCATTATGTGATTGACGATCTCTTTGAAATTCATTAGAATTACCCGACACACCAATTTGAACATTATCAACCCGAGAGACCAAGCTATTCCAAACTTCCTCAGAAACCGACCAAGGCTACCCACTACCCGAACCATACGGTTCATCCGACTACGAACCAAAACACTCGTGAATGCGAGCCGCGACGTCCTCATCATCATCATGTCGCGTACCACTACCACTCACCCCCTTGTTGAGATGGTTCAACATATTCAACTAACATAGTCCTATTCGAGTTCCACATCAAAATACGTGCATTAAGATAAAACTGTGTCCCGAACAGTTTCATAGAATCACGAGCTGGTGTGCAACGACTGAAGTTAATATTTAAAAACTTGGCAATTTTTGTAACATAATGACCACCCAAAAGTGATTTTGCCCGTTACTTTTCAAGCGCATGCTTACGTAAATATTCGCCCACCAAATTAGCCAAATCCGCAAATTGCTAACGGTTAATCATATAAATGGACCATAAATCATGAGTCGACACTTTATCGTAACCATTCACTCTAGCACAAAACGTGCACCCCAGAAACCTTTGAATCAACCTTGCATCCTTATTGCGAATGTCTGACCCCTTCGATTCACTTGACACAAACGGATTTCTACCACTAAGTTGAAACCAATATTGTTGTGCATTAAATAATTCGGCACCATAAAACTTAGTCTCCCCCAAAAACTACCTTAAAATGAAATCATCCATATCGGGGTATAAATCCGATGCACAGGAAAGATCCATCCTATTCATTTCCCGTTCCTCTCCTCTTAACTGGAACCGTAAAAAGCTCAAATTCGTAACCTCACGACGAGGATTAAAAGTCACCGTGGAAAAGAATTCCCACACCAACTCCTCGTAGATGACATCCATACAAGTAAAAGCATGCTCCCATGGGCGAATAAAATGATTACCCAGTTGTTTAACGCATGTGAGCACACTTTGGAAATGAGCCTTTAAATGTCTCCCCGCTTGTTCTAGCGGGGCCTAGTCCAAATACCAAGTACCAGTGATCGAACGCCTTCTAATCCACTCTAATCTTTTGGCATACTCTTCATTATCTGTTAATGCTTGCAACCAATTTTTGGGATTTGTTCGAATTTCTAAGAGCCTTTCTTCCTCCCTTTGAGCAGCTATCATTCGGGGTGTGTTTCTTTGCCTCTGTAATAACAAACACCAAAAAAAACAAAACACAAATGCAAACCTGGCCATTAGCATTAAAGTTTAGTTCCTGTTCATATTCAAAACAAACCACATTTGAAAAATCCAAACCACTCTCATGAAATCATGTTAAAGCATAAGTCAAACGTGGTAAACAAATCGCTACAAGCATTAAATTATTCATCACAAACTATCAACCATTAAAAATACCAAATCATCTTTCCAAATAATCAAACAATTATCATTCATTAGTAGCATCTCAACATAAACTTAAAACGTTCGATGTAATTAACATCATTGGAAAAATAATTTCAAACCCAAAATTAACAATTTTATTCCAAATTTAACAAACAACCTAGCAACAAGTCATCATAGCATCAATGTCATGGCATTTATATCATATCAAAGCAAGTTAACATAAGAATGCCATTCAGTTAAAACTAGAACCCTAATGACCCGGCCAAATTAACACACCCCACACTTATCATTCAAGTCAAACTATATTTAACAAAACCCATAACCAATTTCTCCCAAATAATCATCTCAAATTCGGTTTTAAATCAATTATGAATCCTAGAATCAAACATATGTATCAAAAACACAATAAAAATCATGAATTTCATACATACTAATCATATTCAACAAAAGCCCATAACTAATTAAAGCATACAAGACCAAAATCAACAACCTCACACTATATCAAAACCTAATTCGAAATTAAACATCAATTGAGCATGTAATTAGGCAAAAAAAGCAAAAGAAAGACAAAATCGGACCTTGTTAGCCATTGAATTAGAGACTTGATGAAGTAATTAAGCAAAAATTAAAGATGAATGATTAAGGTTTTGAGAGAATTTGAGATCGTGCTTGTGTATGACAAGAGATTTGTGTTTTGAAGACAGCAAAATACCCTAAATAATGTGTAATTCCCGTCGGGTTTAGACCTTGGGTCGGGTTTGACCATTTACCCCTTAATAAAAAAACGATTCAACATTTTCATCAGATGCGGCCCGCACCGCGGATATACTCGTCGCGTCGCGGCTTAAATCACCAAAACTCCCCAATTTTTTAAAAACTCTCGACTTGCAAATTAAGCTTTACCCCGCGCCGCGGTCTAGCCAGCCGCGCTACGGCTTATAACTGGCATTTTTTTCCTTCATAAAATTTAATTTTTTAACCAAAAACACAAGCACCTACGACCAACGCGCTAACCAATGATCAAATTGTACTTTCAGCTCTTAATTCACACCTTCTAGCTAAAAATATATTAAATTACAACAAACGTTATTTTTATTACCGAGTTGTTCACTCGACTTGCTCCCCCAAATTTAAGCGTTTTTCGAATCGAAGTCGAGGTTAACCTCTTCTTCGATTTCAAGGGGCCCATCCACATAGTGTTTGACCCGGTGGCTATTCACTTTAAAACCTTCACCATTTGAATCAATCAATTCCACTGTACCAAATGGGTACACCTTCCTAACCACAAAAAGTCCCGACCAACTAGACTTAAGCTTTCCCGGTGACAATTTGAAACGCGGATTATAAAGAAGGACACGGTCGCCTTCCCTAAATTCTTTCGGACCCTTGATCCGATTGTCATGCCACTTTTTCGTCTTTTCTTTATAGATTAGTAAATTCTCATAGGCATCGTGCCTCAACTCATCTAATTCGTTCAATTGGGTCAACCTGAGGCGACCTGCCTCATGATAATTACGATTGCATGCCCTAAGAGCCCAATGTGCCTTGTACTCAATCTCCAAAGGGAGATGACATGCTTTACCATAGACTAAGTGGAAAGGAGTGGTCCCGATAGGAGTCTTGTAAGCGGTACGAAACGCCCACAATGCATCATCGAGTTTATTGGACCATTCCTTAGGATTCGAACCAACGGTCTTTTCAAGAATACGTTTAAGAGACTGATTGGTGTTTTCAACTTGCCCACTAGTTTGCGGGTGATATGAGGTAGAAATCTTATGGATTACTCCGTATCGTTTCAAAACCTTTTCCATTTGCGCATTGCAAAAGTGGGTGCCCCTATCACTAATGAGGGCCTTCGGAGTACCAAAATGGGCAAAAAGCCCCATCAAGAACGTGATGAAAACTCGTGCATCGTTAGTTGAGAGAGGTTTTGCCTCCGCCCATTTAGACATATAATCGATTGCAACGAGTATGTAAAGATAGTTATGAGATTTAGGGAACGAGCCCATAAAATCAATGCCCCAAACGTTAAACACCTCGCATAGTTGAATGCTTTGTTGAGGCATTTCGTCACGTTTGGTGATTTGTCCATGCGATGCCCCGTACAAAATTAACGTGTACGGATCATCAACAACAGGTCCATCACAAGGTTACAACACTATATGTTGTTTTAAAACAAGTTTGCATTCATAAAAAGATAGCGTTTTATAAAAGATAGCATGCTTCTACGAATAGAAAGCGTTAACACAAGTACGTGACACGAAGGTCATTACAAAGCCATGGTTCAAATGTAACATAAATTTTGAATGCAAAGTAAAAAGTTCCATGTTTGAGACATCTCTAAATAAGCAGCGAAAATCTAACACCGAGAGTCTAGTACAGCGGAAGCGACAAACGTCTAAGCACCTGAGAAATAACATGCTTAAAAAGTCAACACGAATATTTGTGAGCTATAGTTTAATTGTAACAGGAATGTAATGTAGGCCACGAGATTTCATATTTAAAACAGTATGTAAAGTATATGCTTAACCGTGGGCACTTGGTAACTAACTTAACGTAAATATCACCCCTAAAAGTAAACTTGGTGAGTGCGTAAGGTTACGAAGTATTAAACACCCGTTAAATGCTAGCGCGACTAGCCCGAGTGGGGATGTCAAACCCTATGGATCCATATCTATGATTCGCGTTCACCGGTTCATAAACCAATGACTAAACGTTACCGAACTAAGGGGAAAATTTGTGCCGTTATGTCACCCACACATATATAAAGTTTAAGTACTTGTGGCTGGTAAGTAAAACATAAAAAGCGCATGTATTCGCAGTCCCAAAAATAGTAAGGTAAAAATGGAAGCTATAACTCATAATGAAAGTGCAGTAAAATCGGTATGAATAAGTAAGCGAGTAAGTCGGTCCGAAAGGTCGTCAACCTAAGTCAAAGGTTACTAAGTCAGTAAATCGTCCCAAAAGGTTTAAAAGTACGTAAGTTAAGTCTTAAGTATCATCATCATCATCATCATACGTAAAAAGTAAAGTAAGTTTTCAATCAAGAATAGAGATCGAAACAAAGGCTGATTCATTCAGCTGCTACGACCTCTATATAAACTGAAATGACGTGAGACTGGTGGCCAAGGCTCCGTATGTGAGTCCTCTAACCGCTGACCAATTTTCAGAACCTAACTCATCATCATTTGACCGTGACGACGGTTTAAGTGCGAGTAGGTCAGAAATTTTCAGCACAACGTTACAAGGGCGTAGTGGCTTTCGGAAGTCTATAAATCCTAAACCGTATATCAGATTTAGGAGAGGCCTAAACGAAAAGTCATCTACTCGAACCGAACTATCTGGAAATCAACTTTTCCAGAATCACAGGGGCCTGATAAGGCCTTGAAAACTAGAAAGAAAGTGCTCCGGTGGGTTTCTTGGTGTTTGATGCTCATCACGGTTCTCATCCTTGATGCGTATAAGCCTCAAGTGTACAACTCTTGATGTTTTAGTATCACTTTAACCAAGGTTTAACCATCAACACACAAAGTTAAGACTAAGAAATAAAACATAACTCGTGTGAGAGTTTGAGCAAGGTGATGAACCAAAGTTACATCAATTTCTTAGTTTTAACACAAGTATAATTTCTATTAAGCTATAAACTTTGAATCAAACTAAATAAGCAAGACCTTAAGATATAGAACTTAGATCTTAGCTAAATATTAAAGACCTTAGACTACAAAGTCTAGATCTCATGTTCTTGTTGAAACCCTAAGTCATAACACTTAGACTTTCAACTTTTACACAACCATAAGTTATGAAACTTAGATCTTGTAAAGTAATATGAACACAAGCTAATGAACTTTTGTTTAAACAATGTAGAAGACCATAAGTTACACAACTTAGATCAAACACAAAAATGAAACCCTAAGCTAGAGAGCTTAGATTCCTAACAACGCTTATGAGATCTCAAGCTAGTAAGCTTGTATCTTTTGTTCCAAGAAAACACAAGTCACAAAACTAAAGTACAACAAATTAAAGAAGATCATAAGTTAGTAAACTTGGATCTTTAACTAACTTTTTGTAGAAACATCAAGCTAGTAAGCTTGTATTTCAAACTTTCTTGAAGATCCAGATCATAAACATAGGTTTTGATCTTTAAACATAAATAAAGAGATCTTAAGTTAATAAACTTAGATCTAACAAGATTATGAAGATTCAAAGCTAAAAAGCTTGAATCCTTCACGTTCTTGAAGATTCTTCTAAACAAAGTTGAATCTTACAAGAGTAATGAAGATTCAAGTTACAAAACTTGAATCTTTGTTCATGATGATGATGATTTATGAATTAAAGTATGAAAAGAAAAAAAAAATAAGTTAAGAACTTACAAGTTCTTCAAGTATTTGAGAGAGAATTTTAGAGTGAGAAAGTAGAGAGAAGTGTGTATGTTTGAATGAAATGAAAATGAGAGAAATGAGAGTTTTTAAAAAAAATAAAGTGGTGGTGATGGGGTGGTGGGTGCCGACGGTTGGGGAGGGGATGGGGGGACCATCTTGGCCTCATGTGGTGTGGCTTAGTGTGGTCCATGGTGGTGGTACTAGGTGATGTTGACGTGTTGGGTGGTTTGAGACATAATGCAAGCCTTAGTACGTAAGCATGCATGATACTTGTCTCATTACTGACATGGACTTAATTATGATTACATGGTCTAATTAACCAATTAAGTGGTCCACTAAGTTGAGTAGGTTGGGCCATGTAAGTCCATTAAGGTGCTAAGTCCATTAAGGTAACTGGTAAGCATTAGTAAGCACTATGCATGATTAAGGAACCATAAAGCCAAGTAATTGTCATAAATAAATAACAATTATGTTTACGCAGTCATAATATTCCAATTATGACAAAATTTTAATGTGTACCAAGTACGTAGCACGTTTTTAACAATAAGTGACACTATCGGTCGTAAATGCATTCAAGGATCATGTTAAGCAACTAAGTACTTAAAAACACGTTGTAAGGCATTAACGTAAGTAATTAACGTAATTAATGATCCCAGAATAAAATCTAAATTAGTACGCACAAATACGCAGTTTCGTGAAAGTAATAAATATAATTAAAAGTCAAAAAAGTCGGGTCGTTACATTACCCACCTGTTAAAGAAAATTTGAAATTTAAGCTAAGGAAGATGGTGGAGTCGGGAAAAGGTGAGGATACTTCTGCATCATTTGATCCTCTCGTTCCCAAGTAAACTCAGGTCCTCGTTTTGCATTCCATAGGACTCGGACGATCGGAATCTTGTTGCATTTCAAGATTTTGACCTCACGGTCTATAATTTCAATAGGTTCTTCCATGAAGTGGAGTTGTCATTAATCGTAAGCTCATCGAGAGGGATGACAAGTTCTGGTTCAGCAAGACATTTCTTCATATTCGACACGTGAAAAGTAGGATGAACGGAGCTCAATTGTGTCGAAAGATCCAAACGGTAAGCAACGGGTCCAATACGCTCTAAGATTTCAAAAGGACCAATGTATCGGGGATTTAACCTTCCACGCTTTCCGAAACGGATTACACCTTTCCAAGGTGCTACTTTCAACATTACGCGGTCACCCACTTGGAATTCGAAATCCTTACGTTTAAGGTCGGCAAAACTCTTTTGGCGATCACGGGCCGTCTTGAGCCTCGCTTAAATTTGAACAATATTCTCGGTTGTTTCATGAACGAGTTCGGGTCCGGTGATTTGCTTTTCACCCACTTCTGCCCAACAAATAGGAGAACGGCACTTGCGGCCATACAACGCTTTGAAAGGTGCAGCATTAATACCTGAATGATAGCTGTTGTTGTAAGAAAATTTGGCTAGCGGTAAATGCTTCTCCCAAGCTTTTCCGAAATCAATAACACATGCACGCAACATGTCCTCCAAAGTTTGAATCATACGTTCTCTTTGTCCGTCGGTTTGCGGGTGATATGCAGTACTCAGGTCGACACGTATTCCCAAAGCTTCTTGTAAGGAACACCAAAATCTAGAGGCAAAATGGGCATCTCTGTCTGAAATAATCGATAAGGGCACACCATGACGAGATACAATTTCCTTTATGTATAGTCGAGCGAGTTTTTCCATCGTACCAGTTTCTTTCATGGCTAGGAAGTGAGCAGATTTGGTAAGACAGTCAATAATCACCTAGATGGTATCGTATTCGCCCACCGTCTTTGGTAGTTTCATAATGAAGTCCATTGTTATCCTTTCCCACTTTCATTTCGGGATTTCGGGTTGCTGAAGTAACCCGGATGGCCTTTGATGTTCGGCCTTAACCTTTGAACAAGTCAAACACTTCCCAACGTAAGTAGCAACATCCTTCTTAAGATTTGGCCACCAATACCGTTCCTTGAGATCGTGGTACATCTTACCGGCTCCTGGATGAATCGAATATCTTGACTTATGGGCTTCGTCTAGGATGAGGCTTTGTAAATTCCCATAACTAGGTACCCAAATCCTTCCGGTGAAATATCGGAGTCCAGTCTCCTTAACCTCGAATCGAGAGACGAGAATGTTCAAGTGTTCATGAGAAATATTCTCCTCTTTGAGAGCCTCATCTTGGGCTACTCGGATTTGGCTATAGAGATTCGAATGGATGGTGATGTTCAAGGCTCGGACATGAAGAGGTACCATTCTTTCCTTTCGGCTCAAAGCATCGGCTATAACATTTGCCTTGCCAGGATGGTAACGAAGTTCACAATCATAGTCATTCAGCGTCTCAATCCACCATAGCTGTCTCATGTTCAGTTGTTTCTGATCGAATATGTGTTGGAGGCTGAAAGGACCCGTTCATATACATTATAAATGAACCACAATAGTTGATTACATCGCGAGGTATTTGACCTCTATATGATACGTTTTACAAACATTGCATTCTTTTTTAAAAGACAAACTTTCTTTACATCAAAAATTGACGGCATGCATACCATTTCATATTACATCCAACTATAATTTACTTAATATTAATCTTGATGAACTCAACGACTCGAATGCAACATCTTTCAAAGTATGTCATGAATGACTCCAAGTAATATCCTTAAAATGAGCTAATGAACAGTGGAAGATTTCTTTAATACCTGAGAATAAACATGCTTTAAAGTGTCAACCGAAAGGTTGGTGAGTTCATAAGTTTATCATAATCAATCATTTTCGTAATAGTAATAGACCACAAGATTTCAGTTTCTCTAAATATCCGTACACTCGCAAGTGTATAAAAGTATTCTATAAGTTGTTGAGCGCTTCGGTAACCATGCTTAACAATTAATGTGGCATATTCCCTTTATTATGAAATCTCCCTACACTGTACCAAGTGTAGTAAAAATGAAGTACTATGCAACTGTTTACGATACTAGAGCGACTAGCCCGGTTAGGGTTGTCAAACCCGATAGATCTATCAATAGGACTCGCGCTTACATGCTCTTACAACATGTAAATATTAGTTACCAAGCTATTAAGGAAAAATATGCAAAGTGGTACAACTCAACGTAGAATATGTTTTTAGTACTTGTGTCCATTTCGTAAAACAGTTATAAAATAGTGCATGTATTCTCAGCCCAAAAATATATATAAAAAGGGAGTAATGAAACTCACAATACTGTACTTCGTAGCAATTATGTATGACGACACTGAACAAGTGCAGGGTTTATCTCGGATTCACGAACGTATCAATATTGTGATTCAATATTGCAGGAAAGTACGTAGACGCAACGAAAATGATAAACGTTAGGTTGACCTCACAAGCAATACCCTCGATCAATACTCATAACCTCCATAGCTATAACCCATAATTTCCTTAGCTCTATCCCGTTTGAAAACTTATTTTGAAATCGTCTGAATATAACTCCGTCGTAGTATTTTATGTATACTAATAATATCTTGAAATAATACTAAGTAAATATATATATGTAATTCGATTGAGAGAGTTTAGAGAAATATATTTTCAAGTTTCTATGAAATAATGAAACCTATTGAATTCTATTTATAATAGATTTTTAAATTATTAAAGTGAATTATTAAAGTGAATTATTAAAGTATGAATTATTAAAGTGAATTATTAAAGTATGAATTATTAAAGTGAATTATTAAAGTATGAATTATTAAAGTGAATTATTAAAGTTAAAGTAAAGTAAAAGTAAAGTAAAGGTAAAGTTAAAGTATAGTAATAGTATAAAACTATGTACGTATAATACGCGTATAAATATATATAATATTAATTTAAATCGTTATATATATTTAATAAAATAAAATATAAATATCGTTATCTTTATCATACTAGTTAAGTAATGAGTTGTCAAAAGTGGTTCTAGATATTTATAAAAGATATATACGTTTTAATAATAAAGTTCTTTTTAAACTGAAAACGTTTTTTTGTACTTTTGAAACTAAATCAAATAAATATGATAATTTTGTTTTCCAAAACTAAATATATTTAAGAATCATTTTGTTAAAAGGTTAAAATAATGGAAATCGTTATATCATAAAACATTTTAGAAAAGTAGAATTATATATATTCATAATAGGTTTCAAGTTTTTAAATTACAGTCTGTTGGTGAAGTATGGGATAAAGTCCAAAGGTTAAATAAACGTATGAAATCATCTTAATGAAAAATGTCGAGTTACTTAACTTGTTGATATCCAACATCTAAGTTATTTACACTCCACGTTCTTATTTTCATATTAAATAAAATGAAAGTTAACATAGTTATCTTATCAAGGTCACGAGGAAAATATTATAAAACATGCCTTGGAAATTAAACAGGAATTTCCACTAACCCTTGTCTAGTTCCCGTCAATTGACACATTTATTCTTACTTATAAATCACTTTACCATTTTCCGAATGTTGTCAAAAAGAATAGATTTCTTAAATCACAGTGGACCTCATAACATAGGCCCGTAATCATATCATAATGTATCTGATAGTTCAATCATTTGATATTATCTCTTAATTCTGTCGATAAATATATTGAAACAAATACGTTCATGTAAAGTATCATATATTTAATACTTTGTTAATGTTTTCAGTTAATATTATATATTATATATACATATCTATATACACATAATTGTTCGTGAATCGTCGAACACGGTCAAAGGGTACTTGATTACATGAATGTAGTTCTAAACTTTTTGAGATTCAACATTACAAATTCTGCTTATCGTGTCGGAAACATATAAAGGTTAAGTTTAAATTTGGTCAGAAATTTTCGGGTCGTCACAGTACCTACCCGTTAAAGAAATTTCGTCCCGAAATTTGATCGATGTCGTCATGGCTAACTATAAAAATGTTTTCATGACGAATATGAGTTGATAAATAGAGTTTTATCATCATTGAGTAATATAGATAAAATAATTTGATTATGCGAAGAGTATAAGTGAAGCTATAGCAAAAGAGTGAAATGAGTAAATGTATATTCGTTTTAACCGATGACGTAGTTATGATTGATTTCCGGAATTCATGGGATTTAAAGAAAATCTTTGCAATAAGATTTGGTTCTTCGACGATTAAGGAAATCAGGATCTTCTTTGATTAAATGCGATAATCTGTCTCGATTTCTCTGTCTGATATTTTACTATAAATTCACCCCCTTCGTTTCTTTATTTCCACATCTCACACCTTCTAGTCTTTCTCCCCAATTCATACTTTAAAGCATTCATTAATATGCTTCATCCAGTATTGATTCTTGATATACTCTTAACTTTCATATCTGTCATTCTTTTTTTTCATCTACCACCGGAGGAAGTTATTTTCTTCTACCATTACCTTGGGGTTATTGTGTTTTTCATTCTCCAGTGTCTTTATATTGCTATACGCATTGATATACACGGTTTATAATTTCAGGGTTGTTATCGGGCTTTATATTCTCCATTATATTTCAGAGCTTCATGCTTTCGTTTTCTCTTCCCGACCTTAATTCAAGCGGATAATGGTCCAGAATTCGTAGATATGAATTTTTGGATGAACATAGTTAATGTTCCAAGAAGAAAATCGTAATGGCACGATCTTGATTTGGCAAATTACCAGAATATCCGAAAATATAGAGCTATCAAGATGATATGTTCTTAATATGTTTGGAAATTGGGTAGAATGTAAGAGTCGTGTAAATAGTACATGATGACGGTATGTTCTGTGAATCATCATGTTCCATTAGAAACTCAGCATGACTTACTGTAATATAATCACGTTGATCAAGTGTCATTATATTATACTAACTCATGCTTCAGTTCCTAACACTACTTCAAAAACATTCCTATTTTAAATTCGATTTTTTTTCTTTTTCAGAATTTAGAAACTAACACAGTTTCTTTTTATGTTGTAATGCAGATATTGCGAAGAGATAAAAGATTTCGGATAAGAATAGTTGTGAAAATATCTTCAGGAATATCGAAGATATTTATAATAAAAGATATGATAATATCTTAGAATTCTTAACATAGATGGATGATGAAGAAGATTTGTCTGTGAAGGTTTAGAATAAGAAGTAAGGTGTTTGCGAACGATTGTCTGTGAAGGTTTAGAATAAGAAGTAAGGTGTTTGCTAACGATTTTAGTAGACACTGAATCATTTGGATCCTTTGAAGGCAGGTTTAGTCTTTGTGATTTGTCCATAGCCTCCTTCATGGTCTGCTCAATCCGTTTTCCAGTTTTAAGCCTTCTCTTTTTCTCAGCTTTACCACCATACTATTCTTTATCATCAAACTTTTGACTGTTAAAGTCGTTTCCAGTTTTTGCTGCTTCATCAGCATTTTTCCAATTTCGGAGAACTAGTTCATAGTTTGGGATGTTTTTTAGAAAATTCACATTCGAAGTATGTAAGTCTAGGAGATAGACATTATATGTATACATATAACTTTTGATATAAAATTGTCGCGAAATTCAAAATACTGATTGCTAATTCCCAGTAGTTGGTGTGACAATTATTGTTACAGGATGTAGGTGAGTACATGATGGGGTTTTAATGAATAAGTATAGTGGCTTTTCGAAGAGGCATAAGTCGAAGGTTAATGAAGTTTTTGATAAGTTTACTGCTAATGTGGCGAGATATGAAAGGTTCCCCGGTAACAATGATGAAGGGGTAATTGTTATAATAAGGTTTATTTGTATAAACAAATGAAGGTGATTTGCTGGAGCTGTGACAAAACTGTCTATTTTGGAAAGAGATTGAAAAATTATATTTGGTAATAAATATCAAATGATGTGACACGGATACGTGTTAAACTATAACTTTAGTTTCGAGAGCTTTTCAGGTGTATGACAGTGGGTAATATGTGGTTGGATCATCATCTCGCATGTCTTTAGTAATTTCGAAGTGTTTGAACACATATTGTAATTGTTAATATACATATGATGTTCTAAGATTTTGGATGATACGCATATTTTTGTGAGTTCCATGAATAGAAATGAGGTTCTAGGACAGTTTTGAAGTCAAAATATAGTTTTGAAAGATGTAGGAATCTAAGAGTGATGATTTCGGTTATATCTTGAATCGAATTCTGAGATTTCAAAATCAAAATATGTAATTAGATTTTGAATGAGTATGGTTGTTTTGATTTCTATAAAAGAATGTATATTGTTGTGAAAGTAGGGAGTATAATGGATGATTTGCTGAATCAGATTCGAAGAATGTAACATATTAATTGTGAATTTATATATCTCTCGGGTATTACCTACCCGTTAAAAAAAATTTCACAATTAATATTTTGTACAAAAGAATTTTATGACAGTCTTTATGGAAATATATATGTGTATATTTCTTCAGATGTAATATAGATTTAATAAGTTAATATTAAATTAAACTTATTTGATTTATGGATAAGGCTAGGATAGATAATTTCTAGACTTTAGAAATTACATAATCGCCGTAGAATGTTTCCCCAATGAAGTTATGAATCAATACTTCATCGTTGTGGTATTCCTTTGTATCTACATGGAGTATGACGTCGATGCTCGTGGGATAGATTGTGAAGTTGAGGTTTGCAATGCGGTTGTTGTTGGTGGTAGTAATGGTATTGTTGATGTTGTTCATGGTGGTACAGGTTATGTTGCTGGTGCTGCTGCTGGTGTTTGTAACCTTTGCACCATATTCTCCAAAGCCACTACCCGAGCGCGAAACTCGTTGACTTCTTCTATTACACCAGGGTGATTGTCGATTCGGACTAGCGGATAAATAAGATCTAGAATTTGGTGTAGTATATAATCATGACGAGATACTCTGGAAATGAGAGAGAAAATGGTGTTTCGGACAGGTTCGCCGGTAAGTGCTTCAGGTTCATTGCCAAGAGGGCAATGTGGTGGATGAAAGGGATCACCTTCTTCTTGTCTCCAATGGTTAAGTAGATTACGAACCCATCCCCAATTCATCCAGAATAGATGATGGCTAATTGGTTGATCCATTCCGGTCACGCTGCTTTTGGAGCTCATGTGGTAATCAATATCGACATAGCTGTTGGAATCCGAGGAACTCGAACTGGTTGAGGGATCCATCTTGTATGATCAGGGAAAGAATTTTTGGTATGAAATAGATTGTAGAATTTAGATTTGGTATTCTTCAATTCATAATTTACATATGTATATAATACCAAAATCCCAAAAATTACGGAGAAATCTTTGAAAGATGTCAGTCAAAGTTCACAGTAACAGATATGCTAAGATAAGAATTCGTCTATACACTATTATGCAATAAATGTAGGAAAACGCGTCTAGACTTAAGAATGATAAGCAGGTAATTTCCTAAGGATGGTAAGTAGATGATTTCTGACTAAAAATGATAAGCAAAACTTTTGACATGCAGACACGGTCGAAGTCCAGACTTACTAATGCATGTTAACAACTATTAGTTAGACACACTAATGCAAGACCTGGTTCGCTAAGACCACCGCTCTGATACCAACTGAAAGAACCCGTTCATATACATTATAAATGAACCACAATAGTTGATTACATCGCGAGGTATTTGACCTCTATATGATACGTTTTACAAACATTGCATTCGTTTTTAAAAGACAAACTTTATTTACATCAAAAATTGACGGCATGCATACCATTTCATATTACATCCAACTATAATTGACTTAATATTAATCTTGATGAACTCAAAGACTCGAATGCAACGTCTTTCAAAGTATGTCATGAATGACTCCAAGTAATATCCTTAAAATGAGCTAATGCACAGCGGAAGATTTCTTTAATACCTGAGAATAAACATGCTTTAAAGTGTCAACCAAAAGGTTGGTGAGTTCATTAGTTTATCATAATCAATCATTTCCGTAATAGTAATAGACCACAATATTTTAGTTTCTATAAATATCCGTACACTCGCAAGTGTATAAAAGTATTCTATAAGTTGTTGAGCGCTTCGGTAACCATACTTAACAATTAATGTGGCATAATCCCTTTATTATGAAATCTCCCTACACTGTACCAAGTGTAGTAAAAATGAAGTACTATGCAACCGTTTACGATACTAGAGCGACTAGCCCGGTTGGGGTTGTCAAACCCGATAGATCTATCAATAGGATTCGCGCTTACATGCTCTTACAACATGTAAATATTAGTTACCAAGCTACTAGGGAAAAATATGCAAAGTGGTACAATTCAACGTAGAATATGTTTTTAGTACTTGTGTCCATTTCGTAAAACAGTTATAAAACAGTGCATGTATTCTCAGCCCAAAAATATATATAAAAAATGAGTAATGAAACTCACAATACTATATTTCATAGCAATTATGTATGACGGCCCTGAACAAGTGCAGGGTTTATCTCGGATTTACGAACGTATCAATATTGTGATTTAATATTGCAGGAAAGTACGTAGACGCAACGAAAATGATAAACGTTAGGTTGACCTCACGAGCAATACCCTCAATCAATACCCATAACCTCCATAGATATAACCCATAATTTCCTTAGCTCTATCCCGTTTGAAAACTTATTTTGAAATCGTCTGAATATAACTCCATCGTAGTATTTTATGTATACTAATAATATCTTGAAATAATACTAAGTAAATATATATATGTAATTCGATTGAGAGAGTTTAGAGAAATATATTTTCAAGTTTCTATGAAATAATGAAACTTATTGAATTCTATTTATAATAGATTTTTGAATTATTAAAGTGAATTATTAAAGTATGAATTATTAAAGTGAATTATTAAAGTATGAATTATTAAAATGAATTATTAAAGTATGAATTATTAAAGTAAATTATTAAAGTATGAATTATTAAAGTGAATTATTAAAGTGAATTATTAAAGTTAAAGTAAAGTAAAAGTAAAGTAAAGGTAAAGTTAAAGTATAGTAATAGTATAAAACTATATACGTATAATACGCGTATAAATATATATAATATTAATTTAAATCGTTATATATATTTAATAAAATAAAATATAAATATCGTTATCTTTATCATACTGGTTAAGTAATGAGTTGTCAAAAGTGGTTCTAGATATTTATAAAAGATATATACGTTTTAATAATAAAGTTCTTTTTAAACTGAAAACGTTTTTTTGTACTTTTAAAACTAAATCAAATAAATATGATAATTTTGTTTTCCAAAACTAAATATATTTAAGAATCATTTTGTTAGAAGGTTAAAATAATGGAAATCGTTATATCATAAAACATTTTAGAAAAGTAGAATTATATATATTCATAATAGGTTTCAAGTTTTTAAATTACAGTCTGTTGGTGAAGCATGGGATAAAGTCCAAAGGTTAAATAAACGTATGAAATCATCTTAATGAAAAATGTCGAGTTACTTAACTTGTTGATATCCAACATCTAAGTTATTTACACTCCACGTTCTTATTTTTATATTAAATAAAATGAAAGTTAACATAGTTATCTTATCAAGGTCACGAGGAAAATATTATAAAACATGCCTTGGAAATTAAACAGGAATTTCCACTAACCCTTGTCTAGTTCCCGTTAATTGACACATTTGTTCTTACTTATAAATCACTTTACCATTTTTCGAATGTTGTCAAAAAGAATAGATTTCTTAAATCACAGTGGACCTCATAACATAGGCCCGTAATCAATTCGTAATGTATCTGATAATTCAATCATTTGATATTATCTCTTAATTCTGTCGATAAATATATTGAAACAAATACGTTCAAGTAAAGTATCATATATCTAATACTTTGTTAATATTTTTAGTTAATATTATATATTATATATACATATCTATATACACATAATTGTTCGTGAATCGTTGAACACGGTCAAAGGGTAATTGATTACATGAATGTAGTTCCAAACTTTTTGAGATTCAACATTACAAATTCTGCTTATCGTGTCGGAAACATATAAAGGTTAAGTTTAAATTTGGTCGGAAATTTCTGGGTCGTCACAGAGGCTTTTGTGATCGGTGAAGATAGTGCTATTAGTTCATAAAGGTAGTGTCTCCACAGTTTGAGCGCAAAGACGACAGTTCCAAGTTCAAGATCATGAGTCGTGTAGTTTCGCTCGTGAATCTTCAGTTAACGAGAGGCATAAGCAATAACCTTCGTCCGTTGCATCAATACACACCCAAAACCATGTTTTGAGGCATCGCAATACACAACAAAATCATTACTACCTTCGGGAAGGGATAAGATCGGAGCGGTGGTTAACTTCTGCTTCAGGGTTTGAAACGCCGACTCTTGTTCGGTTGTCCAAACGAACTTCTTCCCTTTGTGAGTCAATGCGGTTAATGGACGTGCAATCAGAGAGAAACCTTCAATGAACCTTCGATAGTAACCGGCGAGACCTAAAAATTGGCGGATATGAGTAGGAGTAGTGGGAGTTTCCCACTTGCTGATGGCTTCGATCTTTGTAGGATCGACTTTGATACCTTGATCACTTACGACATGGCCAAGAAATTGAACTTCCTTCAACCAAAATTCACACTTGGAGAATTTGGCATAGAGTTTCTCTTGTCTTAAGAGCTCAAGCACGAGTCGGAGATGTTGTTCGTGTTCTTCTTCGCTTTTAGAGTAGATTAGGGTATCATCTATGAAGATGATAACGAATTTGTCTAGGTACGGCTTGCATACACGATTCATGAGGTCCATAAACACAGCAGGCGCGTTAGTTAAATCGAATGGCATCACAAAGAACTCATAATGACCATAACGAGTTCGGAACGCAGTCTTAAGTACATCACTCTCCTTCACCCTCAACTGGTGATAACCGGATCACAAATCGATCTTAGAGTAAACGCTAGATCCTTGCAGCTAATCAAATAGGTCGTCAATTCTGGGAAGGGGATACCGATTCTTGATTGTCAACTTGTTGAGTTCGCGGTAATCAATACACATGCGGAAAGATTTGTCCTTCTTCTTTACAAACAAAATAGGTGCGTCCCAAGGCGAAGAGCTTGGTTGAATGAATCCACGGTCAAGCAGTTCTTGTAGTTGACTCTGCAACTCTTACATTTCGGAAGGTGCGAGTCGATAAGGTGCGCGAGCTATCTAACGACCCGTCCTAATCCATTCGGACGAATACATTACATTTGGTTACATCGCGAGGTACTGAACCTCTATATGATACATTTTACAAACATTGCATTTGTTTTTAAATGACAAACTTTCATTACATTGAAAGTTGACAGGTATGCATATCATTTCATAATATCCAAACTATAAATGACTTAATAATATTCTTGATGAAGTCAACGACTTGAATGCAACGTCTTTTGAAATATGTGATGAATGACTCCAAGTAATATCTCTAAAATGAGTAAATGCACAGCGAAAGATTTCTTTCATACTTGAGAATAAACATGCTTTAAAGTGTCAACCAAAAGGTTGGTGAGTTCATAGGTTTATCATAATCGATCATTTCCATAATTTTAATAGACCACAAGATTTCATTTATTCAATAATCATACACTCGCAAGTGTTTAAAAATTCATTCATATGGATTGAACACATGGTAACCGACATTATCAAAATGCATCTAGAATATCCCCAAACATGTGAAGACCCGTCCTAATCCATCCGGACGAAGTCCATATTGATTATAAACGATTCACAACAGTTGATTACATCGCGAGGTACTTGACCTCTATATGATACATTTACAAACATTGCATTCGTTTTTGAAAAGACAATCTTTCATTACATCAAAAAATTGATGGCATGCATACCATTTCATAATACATCTAACTATAATTGACTTAATAATAATCTTGATGAACTCAACGACTCGAATGCAACATCTTTTGAAATATGCCGTGAATGACTCCAAGTAATGTCTCTAATATGAGCTAATGCACAGCGGAAGATTTCTTTCATACCTGAGAATAAACATGCTTTAAAGTGTCAACCAAAAGGTTGGTGAGTTCATTAGTTTAACACAAATAATCATTTCATAATTTTAATATACCACAAGATTTCATATTTCCATTTCTCATAAACATACGTCCCATGCATAGAGACAAAAATATCATTCATATGGATTGAACACCTGGTAACCGACATTCACAATATGCATATAAGAATATCCCCATCATTCCGGGATCCTCCTTCGGACATGATATAAATTTCGAAGTACTAAAGCATCCGGTACTTTGGATGGGGCTTGTTGGGCCCGATATGAAACGTCCCACTAATTCTGATCTAATATTAAATAACGTTTGTCTACTTTAGTTTTAATTTCTAAAAGTTTCCTTATGTGAACTTCAGCTGTAAACACGAAGATAGAAGTAACAACAGGGAAATTCGTTTGTGTTTAAGGCTTGACAGAAAAAAAAAATAAACACAGCCGCTGTAGCAGCAAAATACAGCAGCAATCATCTCACTGAGGGGTGATCTTTTGGTTGATCGAATAAAATTAGAAACAGTTGCGAGTGGTGATGGTTTTATGAACAAGAAAAAAACAGATTTCTGGGCTATTCGTGAGCTGCAAAACAGCAGCATATAGCGACGGTGGTGGTCTGAATCGAATAGAAAACGGAAATATTGCAGGTGCAGTTAATCATGGTGACGGTTGATAGTTCATGAGAGTTTTTAAGTGGTGATGTATGGTGGCGATAGTGGTGGTGTTTAGGTTGTATAGCTCACTAAACAGAAAGGAAAAATAAATAAAACGCAGGTTGGTGATGGCTTCGGTTGTAGGTCTTCCCGTCGGAAAAGAGAAGAAAGAAGAAAGGAAAAATAAATGAAAGGATTAGAGTGGCGGCTTGTGGCGGTTTTTGATCGTAGGTGTGTATATATATATATATATATATATATATATATATATATATATATATATATATATATATATATATATATATATATATATATATAATTATAGAAAAGATAGGTGGTTTTCAATGGTGATGATCGGTGGTCCGATGGTTTGGATATTGGGTTAGGGTGGCGGTGGTTGAGA
This sequence comes from Rutidosis leptorrhynchoides, assembly GCF_046630445.1. Lineage (NCBI taxonomy): Eukaryota > Viridiplantae > Streptophyta > Magnoliopsida > Asterales > Asteraceae > Rutidosis > Rutidosis leptorrhynchoides. Next base: position 145,319,508 of record NC_092340.1, read on the forward strand.
GATTCCGGTGGTCGATGGTTGTTAATTTGAGGATGGGATGGCGGTTATGATCATAACAGAAACTGACGGTTGTAGCAAGGTTGCACTAATCGTTGTGGGTTTGTAGGAGTGGTGGTTGTTTATGAAGGTGTTAGGTAGTTTTGGGTTGCAATAGAGATGTGTTAACAGGAGGTGGTCGTGATTGTTATAGTCGAGATGATTTTGGGTTTAACTATGGTGATGGGTTGTTCCTAGCCTTTAGTTAAGAGAAGAAAAGTTAGAGGGAGATGAAAGAAAGTGGATGTTTACAGAGGAAGTGGGTTTCCTAAATCATACTTGTATATCTATATATAATATAGAAGAGATAGATAATAGTGTCGGTGGAGGAATTAAACAAACACAGTATTCCCTATTTAAAACATACTAATTTTATGCATGAAAAGGAAAATCAATCTAATACACTAAGGAGAATAGATATTTAAGCACAGTATTTTAAATAGTAATTATAGTATAATTTAGGATATAAATGTGTGATAATGTTAGCCGTCGTCTACTAAATAAATCTGAAATTTACATATATATATATATATATATATATATATATATATATATATATATATATATATATATATATATATATATTTCATATACTTCAGTTATAAATATTGACATATTTCAAATAATAATTATTATAATATTATATTATATTTTATTTTACAATATAAATTAAATCATATAATATTTCAAATTATTATTATATATTCATATATTTAAATATATAAACCTATTTACAAACAGTGTGATTCGTGAATCGTCGGGTACAGTCAAAGGGTATCTAGTTATCCAGATATAGATTTCAAACTTTCTAGACTCAACATTAGGGTTTTTGCTTATCGTGTCGGAAACATATAGAGTTTAAGGTTTAAATTTGGTCGAAAATTTCCGGGTCGTTACAGTACCCACCCGTTAAAGAAATTTCGTCCTCGAAATTTGGTAGAGGTCGTCATAAATAACAATAGGAATGTTTTCATGACGAATATGAGGTAATAATGAAGTCTTATCATTATTGAGAGATTTAGATAAAACGATTCGATTATGTAAGGCGCACGAGTGAAGCTATCACAAAAGAGTGAGATGAGTAAAAATATACTTGTTTTTACCAATGACGTGTTTAGAATTGTGATGTGGTAGCGTGGGGGGTACGAAATAGTATTATTTTTAATACAAAATACTACAAAATATGACACAAGTTTTATTAATTTACGGATGGGATATACCTAAACTTTGCTACAACACTATAGGCAGTGTACCTAATCGTAGAGTAGTGTAGTTTTTAGTAAGTCCGGTTCGTTCCACAGGGAGCTGGTGAAGTTAACGCTATATTATTAAGTTTATTTGTAAAAATATATATATAAATAAGTAGTAGTATTATTATAAAATGGGGGTTTTACCGTTTAATGACCGGTTTGTCGATTTTAAGCGTAAAAATAAATGACAAAAATTAAAGTGCGTAAAATAAATTGCGATAAATAAAATGACAGAAAATAAAATTGCGAGTAATAAAATGACAGTAAATAAAGATACGATGAGAAATATAATAAAAGAATTATGCTTATTTAAACTTCCGTAATCATGATGTTTGACGTGTTGATTTTAATTTATTACCATGGGTTAATTGTCCTTTGTCCTGGTTTATTTGATACGTCTATCTGGTTTTTGTCCATAATAGTTCATCGGTCATAAATATAAAGTGCGAGTATCCTCGTCAAATTACCCTTATACCCGAAGTCAAATATTCCAACTGATTAAGGATTTAAACTGTGACGCAGTTATCACTTCTGTCAACAATTACACCAGTTATCACTGTATGTAATCCACCCCTGTTTTAATTAGTTTATGAATATTAATTCATCCACTTGATCAGAATGAATAATCAATTACCCAACCCAATTGATTAATTAAATGATTATAACAGATTCCATATGAACGTCACTAAATAGGACAACCATAATCATTATTAATTATTAGGTTAATTAATTTGAAGATAGGTTCGACAGACTCCAATGAGTTGTCACTCAATTAGACAATACCCCCCATCTATTAATAGTCAATAATCCAATTTCCACAAGTGTCGGTCTTTTGCCCAAACCTTAATTATGGTCCAAAGTTTAATAACCCAATTTTAGTAATTAGCCCAACATCATGAGTACTTCATTTTAAATAAGCATAATAACGACTTAGCTACGAGACATTAATGTAAAAAGGTTGAACATAACTTACAATGATTAAAAATAGCGTAGCGTTACACGGACAGAATTTCGACTTACACACTCAAACGATCTCTATCATAAATCTTATTATTATCATAATTTAAAATTAAAATTAAGATTATTGTTATATCTGATTACATTAACATTATGATAGAGAATTATAAATATAGATATTGATATTTGATAGATAGAAAAATAAGAAAAAGATAGAAGAAGAAAAAAAAGATCGGAAAAAAAAGTTCTCCTCTTCATCGTAATACATCGTTCCTTTTATAGGAAAATTAGAATTCAAATTTTCATTTACGACCCCTGAACTATGCTCAATTAACAACTTTTTATTATTTAATATTATTCTTATTATGAATTATTTAAATATTATATTTTATTCTTGTGCATAGTTGACTCGTAATTTTTACACCGTTGCGTCGAGCGCTGAAAGTTGGTTCATGCCTCGGTTCCGGATTTTCGAACGTCCTTTCGTACAATTTAATATCTTGTACTTTGCGTTTTGTAACTTGTACTCTTGTCATTTTTAGACGTTCTTCATCAATAATTTGAACCTTTTTGATTGTATCTTGTACTTTTGAGCTTTTTGGACCTTTGCGTCTTCAAATCTTCGTTTTCGCCTTTTGTCTTCGCACTTATTTAATATAACCGATTATTACTTGAAAATGGAACAATTGCAACTAAAATCTTGTCTTTCTTGGGGAATAATGCTATGAAATATATGTTCCTTTTTAGCCTTATCAATATCCCCACACTTGAGCGTTGCTTGTCCTCAAGCAATACAGTCTTGAAATAATATAATACATCACACGAATCACTTCTTTATTCTTCACACTTTGTACATCAGTGATTTTGATAGAGCGGTATAAACAATGATATTAACAATAGAACCATGGTTAAAGGTGGGTGTGTCATCCACAGTTGCCTTGGGTTTAGGTCAACGACACTTGCAATCAAATAGCCGATTTACTTTCGGTTTCCAAAGCAAAGTGCACATTTGAAAGGCGGTTTACAGTCCCACATGACTATAAAAATGTAGATCCTTTAGGAAATTGGATCTTTATGAAAACATTTGATCTTTTAAAAATTCAAGCTAGATTTTACCCTAGACAAGTTTTCTGATTTGACCCACCATCGGTGTTGCAAAATATATTTGTGGATCAATATTTTGGCTAAAAACATTTAGGTTCGTGTAATCCACTGCTATCCCGGTATCGGAAAGCACACATCCAGTTTACTTGTTCCGTATATTACCTTTCGGCAAACTACCGTCCGGTTGTAAAGGAAAGCGATGAACAAGAAACTGTTAAGGCAATGTCTAATGACATGCTTTTGGTTATGGTCTTTTAACGTGTCGGATGCTAGAACTATCCTTGGTAGGAGCGATAGTAAAGATCATCCTATAATTTTTCGGTCTGGCACAAGGTCCTGTCTCCGACCATGCTATGCAACCACCGTTCTTACGGTTGACACCTGATTTGGTTCAGGTGACCTAATGAATTCCAGGTGAATTTCTTAGGATTTTACGTTCAATGGTAATGAACGCATTGAAAATGGTTTTTCAGAAAACAAATCGGTTTGTATTTTTGATCAAAATATTTTCTCGTTCAAGCTCGAGTTTAGATATCATTGAATTCCATGAGTTTGAATTCTCAATCTTTAAGGTCAATCTCTAGGATTGAGTATTATCAGTCTTAAAAGCTGATTTTTAATCTTTAAGGAGATTATCCTTTTCTGGGGATCTGATTCATTAGTCTTATCAAGCTAATTTGCACGGTGCCTCCCCATTGTACGAGATAAATCCTTCTCATGGTTAGGATAAATCTGACCACTTGGCGACCCTGTTTGATGCTGAGGTCCGTGGATTTCCTGCTGATTTTAGAGATGACTTTTCTAGATTTTTCGTCAACCTACAGCTGGTCTGGACGACAACTTCATGACCTAAATCAAGAAGCGCGTGTCTTTTTCGGAAGACTTTACTTCCTTCAAATGATGGAATTGATTCATCGTGTAGATCCATCTTTCTTTCAAATGTATTACAGTAAACCGGGTAAAACTGATTAGTATCGTCCAAAGCAAAAGTACCTGCAATAATCTTGTACAAAAATATGTGATATATGTTTTAAATTGAATAACTTGGTACATTCTTCCCACACTTAGTTTCTTTCTTTGCCTTTTTATTTTCTTCTATTTCATTTTAAATGAATTCAAGCGTTTTAGGGTGTTTCTCAATTTATGTCCTTTTCGAGGTAACGATAATTTCGGTATTAACACCTAGTTTTCATCATTCATAAATATGTATAAACATGATTTTGAGTTCATTTAGTTGAAAAATTTTCAAATTTTCACAAAATTTGGCAATTAAACCAAGTGTAAACCCGAGAGAATTTATAACCCTTCCCCACACTTGAGATCATGCAATGCCCTCATTTGCATGAAATCAGACTATAATTATAAATTCATGAGGGTGATTAGTGTAGAAAAGTGATTAAAAATACCGAGTTTGATATTTTGCGTCTTGTTGTCAAAATTAGTACCTTTTGCTGAACTTAATGACAGTCTTTGAAAGTGCGCTGTTTTACTCTGTTTTTTTACATGATAAAAAACAAACATATATACATATTTTTGAAGTTGGATATATAACCCCACGTTCAAAAATTTATAAAATATAATATTTTTGGCATACTTTATATCAATAAAATTAAAAATAATGATAACAAAATTTGTCGCCCCGTCCTTGGGTAAAGCAATTTCGGCTCAACGACCTAGTCTTCAACTCACGACGAATTTTAGAAATCAATTTTTTTTTTTAACTTAATGAAATAAAGTCAATTTTTTATTTTTAAAAACACACAAAACTTAAATTTAAAAAGCATATTAATTTCATATAAAACCTACAAAGCAAAAATTCAGAATGGAGGGAGAAAACTAGTTCTTTAGTGTCTGCTAGCGGAAAAGACCAATCGGATTCCATTCTCGGAACTACACGAGAACAGAACAAATAACTTTAGACAGCATTATCTTTTTAGAACATTCGAATCTCCTCACACTTAGGTAGCTGTGGTGTTGAAATTGTGATTAACTTCATTGTCAATTTCTCTTGGTCCATAATCAACTTGCCTATCTGTGACTTTTTCTTTAAGCCAGTGCCCGGCTTCTTCCGTAATATCCCAAAATTCAACTAGTTTCGCCTTTTCTTTAGGCGACAGATTGGATACTAACCGGTTACATAACTTAAAGTTCCCCTTACTTCTAGCATCGATAGCCCGTTTAAAAAGTTTCTTCATTGAACTGTTAATAACGGGGTCATTTAATTTCGTATCAACAACGGGGTTCTTTATTATCAAGTCATCATTAGGTTTTACTTCATTTTCCCCACACTTAGGCGTTTTATTATTGCTAAGCACTACCGTTGGAGTTGGTAAAACAACATGGTTATTACCAATCGTTTTTACTGGTTCAACGGTTTTAGTTGGTGGAGATTTAGACTTTCGAATCATAAAGGTGATTGATTTGTTACCACTTTTAAGTGTCATTCTTCCATTTCCTACATCAAATAACGCCCCGGTGGATGCAAAGAATGGTCGACCTAAAATTAGAGGAACGTTTGGGTCCTCTTCTATGTCAATGACAATAAATTCGACTAGAAAGGTTAAATTGCCTACTTGAACGGGTAGGTTGTCAGCAATTCCAACTGGGTGCTTAATGGTTTGATCAAAGAGTCGAACACTCATATCCGTTGGACTTAACTTACCTACACCTAATCTCTTATATAAGGAAAGAGGCATAACACTTACACTCGCACCTAAATCTGCTAGTGCATCATACATGACACAATCACTAAGTAGACAAGGAACAATAAATTCACCCGGATCACCTACCCTAGGTGGAGGTTTTGGTGGAACTGTCTTCACCGGGTTTATATTTACGGCTTTTGTTTCTTGCACTTTCTTATTCTTTTTCTTCTTCTTCTTTCCAGAGGTATCACAATCTTTATTACCTATCACTTGCTCATACTCAACTCCTTTTCTTGGAAACGGGATGGGTGGTTTGTATGGTGCCACCACTGGCTTTACATACTCGGGTGGTGGTGGTGTAACTTCTTCATTGTTACTCTCATCTAAAACCTTCCCATCTTCTGATGCTGGTTTTTCAGAATTCGTTGACACCATATTAACATTCTCATTCCGAGGATTTACTTCAGTATTACTCGGTAGCTTTCCTTGTTCCCTCTCACTCATCATGCTAGCAAGAGTACCTACGTGTTTTTCTAGATTCAAAATGGAAGCTTGTTGAGTTCTTAATGACTGATCAAACCTCTCGTTCGTTTGGGTTTGAGATGTAATGAATTGTGTTTGAGATTCAATCAGCTTTGCCATCATTTCTTCTAGATTTGGCTTTTTCTCTTCGGGTTGTTGTGGTGGTTTATACAAGCTAGGTCTTTGTTGATTGAAAGTGTTGTTTTGAGTTGGTTGGTTATTCGGACCTTGTTGGTTATACCAGTTATTTTCGGGTCCTTTTGGATTGTAAAGAATGTTTTGATTTCGATTGAAGTTTAGCTTTGGCGGTTGATAATTATTTTGATAATTATTTCCAGGCCTTTGGTTCATATAGGAAACATTCTCTCGTTGTTCCAATGTTGGTTCAATGTGACAATCTTTCAATAAATGTGGTCCACCGCATTGCTCACAACTGATTCGTATTGCGTGAATATCTTTATTCATCTTTTCCATTCGTCTTTCGAAAGCATCTATTTTTGCGGAAACGGAATCAAAGTCAGGGCTAGAATCGGCTCTAGCCGCTTTAGATGATCGAAAGATATCTTTTTCTTGGTGCCACTCATGCGAGTGGGAGGCTGTGTTATCAATAATTTTGTAAGCTTCAGTTGCGGTTTTCTTCATAATGGATCCACCAGCGGTTATGTCGATGTCTTTTCGTGTGGCGATGTCTACGCCTTTATAGAAGATTTGTACTATTTGAAAAGTATCTAATCCGTGTTGAGGACATCCTCTCAACATCCTTCCGAATCTTGTCCACGCCTCATATAATGTTTCATTTGGATTTTGCGCGAACGTAACAATTTCTCCTTGAAGTCTCACGGCTTTAGATGCCGGAAAGAATCTTTTAAGAAATTTCTCAACTAAAACATCCCATGTGTCAATCGCCCCTTCAGGTAACGATTCTAACCAATCTTTGGCTTCTCCCTTTAAAGTCCAGGGAAACAACATGAGATATATCTGTTCATCTTCCACTTCTCGGATTTTGAATAGTGTACAAATTCTATTAAAGGTACGAAGATGTTCGTTTGGGTCTTCATTCGGCGTACCACTATATTGGCACTGATTAGTTACCATGTGTAGAATTTGTCCTTTGATTTCATAATCTGGAGCATTAACTTCTGGTTTAATAATGGCATGACCTTGGCCCGTGCGTGTAGCTCTCATTCGATCTTCCATACTTAGAGGTTCTAGATTTTCCATGATAGGAAGTGTTGTATCCGAATCACTAGAGGTTTCTGATTTAATGGTTTCTTCCTCAACAATCTCTGTTTGAATGATTGGTGGTTCCGGAGGAATAATTAGTGGATCAGGGTCTCGGAATTGTCCCTGAGTATTCTCCGGATTCTCAATTGTGATATTGGTTTCAAAAACTGGATTATCGGAAATTTGAGTTGAAGTACTCGGTCGACTTGATGACGAGTCTAAAGAAAAATCAACGGCAGCTATATTTGTTAAACGATGTCTTGATCGAGTTACAGGTGGTGAACGTACAAAAGGTGGTGAACGTCTTGCTCGGTGCATTCACTGAATATCCTATTAGTTTTAAAAAGGAAAGAAAAATTATAATAAGTTATCCAACCAATAGACTTTTCTGATTTTGCCCACGTTTCGAATAGCCAAAAGATGCAGCAGAGGGGCAGGATTCGTTTGGTCTCAATATAATTGAGGACTGTTTGGCTCCAATAACCCGGTCCACGTACAAATCCAACTATTACTACGAACCAGAAAATTTTGATGTCTATCAATTTAACCACTTAAAATAAATTTTCGTAATTTTAAGAAATTTAGAGAAGAAGTAGAAAAAAATTCTAAGTCCTAAAAACTAGAATGGCGAGAAATAAGAAAGAAATAGATTGCGCGTCGAAAAATGTCGAAAAATAAAAGGTCGAAAAATAGGCGTCGAAAAATAAAAATAAGAAAGTAGTGCGAAATACGGCGTCGTAAAATTCTAAAGCACCTAAAACTTAGTCTAAGGAATAAGCACTTAAGGGATTTTACGGCAAAGCCTAAAAATTCTAGAAGTAAAAATAACTATGGCAAAACTAAACTTAATACTAAAAGTTGCGACTATAGTCTAAAAATCTAAAGGTACTAAAACTAAAAAAAAAACATTTTTTTTTTATAGACAAAATTTTAAAAATATATATATATTTTTTTTAATAAATTTTTTTTTTTTACGTTTTTTTTTTTTTTTTTTTTTTTTTTTAAACGAATTTTTTTTTTCTAAAAAAAAAACGTTTTTTTTTTTTTACAAATTTTTTTTTTTTTTAAATTTTTTTTAAAAAAAAACGATTTTTTTTTTTTTACAAATTTTTTTTTTAAAACGATTTTTTTTTCTTTTAAAAAAAACGATTTTTTTTTACACAAATTTTTTTTTTTTTTTTTTTTTTTTTTTAAAAACGAAATTTTTTTTTTTTTTTTTTTTTTTTTTAAAAAAAACGATTTTTTTTTTTTTTTTTAAAACGATTTTTTTTTTTACAAATTAATAATTTTTTTATAATTATAATTTTTTTTAAAACTTTTTTTTTTTTTTTTTAATTCATTTACTATTCATGAATAGTAAATGAAAATAAATTAATTAATTTACTATTCACATGAAAGCGACATGATAGCAATTATTAATTATAAGTTACATAATATACCCCTGAAGTATTTAATAAATACGACTTTTTTTTTTTAAAATTTACGTAAAGATTCTTAAATATTTTTATATTATTATATTCTATTTCAATATTATTATATTATTATATTTTATTTCAATATTATTATAATTAAAAATATAGCGTTTTAGCGCTCCCCGGCAGCGGCGCCAAAAACTTGATGTGGTAGCGTGGGGGGTACGAAATAGTATTATTTTTAATACAAAATACTACAAAATATGACACAAGTTTTATTAATTTACGGATGGGATATACCTAAACTTTGCTACAACACTATAGGCAGTGTACCTAATCGTAGAGTAGTGTAGTTTTTAGTAAGTCCGGTTCGTTCCACAGGGAGCTGGTGAAGTTAACGCTATATTATTAAGTTTATTTGTAAAAATATATATATAAATAAGTAGTAGTATTATTATAAAATGGGGGTTTTACCGTTTAATGACCGGTTTGTCGATTTTAAGCGTAAAAATAAATGACAAAAATTAAAGTGCGTAAAATAAATTGCGATAAATAAAATGACAGAAAATAAAATTGCGAGTAATAAAATGACAGTAAATAAAGATACGATGAGAAATATAATAAAAGAATTATGCTTATTTAAACTTCCGTAATCATGATGTTTGACGTGTTGATTTTAATTTATTACCATGGGTTAATTGTCCTTTGTCCTGGTTTATTTGATACGTCTATCTGGTTTTTGTCCATAATAGTTCATCGGTCATAAATATAAAGTGCGAGTATCCTCGTCAAATTACCCTTATACCCGAAGTCAAATATTCCAACTGATTAAGGATTTAAACTGTGACGCAGTTATCACTTCTGTCAACAATTACACCAGTTATCACTGTATGTAATCCACCCCTGTTTTAATTAGTTTATGAATATTAATTCATCCACTTGATCAGAATGAATAATCAATTACCCAACCCAATTGATTAATTAAATGATTATAACAGATTCCATATGAACGTCACTAAATAGGACAACCATAATCATTATTAATTATTAGGTTAATTAATTTGAAGATAGGTTCGACAGACTCCAATGAGTTGTCACTCAATTAGACAATACCCCCCATCTATTAATAGTCAATAATCCAATTTCCACAAGTGTCGGTCTTTTGCCCAAACCTTAATTATGGTCCAAAGTTTAATAACCCAATTTTAGTAATTAGCCCAACATCATGAGTACTTCATTTTAAATAAGCATAATAACGACTTAGCTACGAGACATTAATGTAAAAAGGTTGAACATAACTTACAATGATTAAAAATAGCGTAGCGTTACACGGACAGAATTTCGACTTACACACTCAAACGATCTCTATCATAAATCTTATTATTATCATAATTTAAAATTAAAATTAAGATTATTGTTATATCTGATTACATTAACATTATGATAGAGAATTATAAATATAGATATTGATATTTGATAGATAGAAAAATAAGAAAAAGATAGAAGAAGAAAAAAAAGATCGGAAAAAAAAGTTCTCCTCTTCATCGTAATACATCGTTCCTTTTATAGGAAAATTAGAATTCAAATTTTCATTTACGACCCCTGAACTATGCTCAATTAACAACTTTTTATTATTTAATATTATTCTTATTATGAATTATTTAAATATTATATTTTATTCTTGTGCATAGTTGACTCGTAATTTTTACACCGTTGCGTCGAGCGCTGAAAGTTGGTTCATGCCTCGGTTCCGGATTTTCGAACGTCCTTTCGTACAATTTAATATCTTGTACTTTGCGTTTTGTAACTTGTACTCTTGTCATTTTTAGACGTTCTTCATCAATAATTTGAACCTTTTTGATTGTATCTTGTACTTTTGAGCTTTTTGGACCTTTGCGTCTTCAAATCTTCGTTTTCGCCTTTTGTCTTCGCACTTATTTAATATAACCGATTATTACTTGAAAATGGAACAATTGCAACTAAAATCTTGTCTTTCTTGGGGAATAATGCTATGAAATATATGTTCCTTTTTAGCCTTATCAAATTGATTTCCGGATTCTATGGATTTTAAAGGAAATCTTACGTAATAAGATTTAGTTCTTCGGCGTTCCCGATCTTCTTTGATTTAATGTGGCAAATCTGTTTTGATTTCTTTGTCGGATATTTCACTATAAATCTACCCCATTAGTTTTCCTTATTTCCATATCCTATCTCTTTTACTTTTTCTCCTTAATTCCTACTTTAAAATATTCGCCGATATGCTCCACCCAATCCCGATTCTTATTATACTTCTAACTTTCATATCCTTTATTCTTCTTTTTCATCTGCCGCCAGAAAAATCTATTCACTTTTATGATTTCCTTGGAATTATATTGTTTTTAATTCTCCCGTGTCTTTACGTTGCAATACGTATTAATATACACTGTTTGTAGTTTCTGGATGGTTGTTGGGTTTGATATCTTCCAGTCCTCGATTCAAGCGAGCAATGGTCCGAAATTCGTAGGTATGAAATTTGGAATGAATATAGCTAATGTTCATAGAAAGAAATGGTAATGGAATGGTTTCGAATTGTCAAATTACCAGGATATTCTGGAAAGATAGAACTATCAAAGTGATATGTTCCTAATGTGTTTAGAGATTGGATAGAATGCAAGAGCCGTGTAACATGGCACATGATGACGGTACTGTGAATCATCACATTCCATTAGAAACTTAACATGAGTTACTGTAATATAATGAAGTTGATCAAGTTTCATTATATTATACTAATTCATGCATCAGTTCCCAACACTACTTCAGAACATTCCTATTTTAAACTCGAAGGTTTCAGAATTCAGAAACTAATGCAGTTTCTTTTATATTGTAACGCAGATGTTACGAAGTGATAAATGATTTCAGATGAGAATAATATCTCCAGAAATTTGAAGAATATGCATAACGGAAGATATGAAAATATCTTATAATCTCTAAGATAAAATGTTGATGAAGAATATCATCCAAAAAGGTTTAGATTAAGGAGTAGGGTTCTTACTAACAATTTCAGCAGGCACTGAATCATTTGAATCCTTTGAAGTCGAGTTTAGTTTTCATGATTTGTTCACGATTTCCTTCATACTTAGCTCAATCCGTTTTTCAATTTCAACCCTTCTCTTTTTCTGGGCTTTTCCAACATACTGTACTTCATTGTAAACTTTTGACTATTAAGGTCATTTACGGTTTTTGCTGCTTCATCAGCATTTCAAGAACTACTTCATAGTCCAAGATGTTTTTCAGAGATTTCACATTCGAAGGATGTAATTCTTAGGGATAGACGTTATAAGTATAACTGGGGAAGTTCTGCGAGAATTTCAAAATACTAATTGCGGATTTTGTCGAAGAGATAACGAGCTGTTGGTATATCTGCTGATGATGTCGTGGAATATAAAAGGTTCTCCGGGAACGATGGCGAAAGGACAAGGTATAAATATCGAGGCTATAATAAAAGTAGTCTCACTGAGAAGTCGAAGTGGAGCTGTGACAAAATTAACTTCTTGAAAAGAAATCGTATGGTTGTTTTTGCTAATGAATGATAAGGAATTCGACGCGAATATGTTTTAACTATAACTTCAGTTTCGAAAGTGTTTCAGGTGCATAACTGTATGCATAAATCCCTCTTCCATAGACGAGGTGCGGCTGGTTCAACTTCTCGATCGAGGTGTTTTCAAGAATCATGATTGGTTTGAATATGGATTGTAATTGTCGAGGTACAAATGAGGTTTAAGATGAAATCAAGTGGCAAACTTGAAGAATTATTTAGTTTCATATGTTATAATCAATATTTTAATTCATTCATTTTAATTGTCCAAAGTAGTCCGATGGTTCAATGATTCATATATAATTTAATATATAATATTCGAATTAAATAATACGTATCGTGACCAGTGTATCGGTCTCGGTGTCGATCACAACTCAAAGTATATATATATTTTGGAATCAACTCCGACCCTGTATAGCCAAATCCCACCTTCACATATAGAGTGTCTACGGTTGTTCCGAAATATATATATAGATGGGTCGATATGATAAGTCGAAACCTTGCATACGTGTCCCGTTATTTAAAGTGCGTAAAAGTAAATAACATAAATTAAATGACGATAATTAAAATTGCGAGAATGTAAATTGCGTTAAATGTTAATCAGTTAGCTGGGAACAGTTAGCCGGAACAGTTAGCGTGAAATCCTATCACAATTCCAATTAATTAATTCGTTTGTTTCTAACACTTTTTATTTTTGTCCAATGTTTTCTTCGTTATGCCACTTGTTGGATTCTGATAGGTCAAAATCCATATATGAAATTTGAATAGAAATGGTTATTCTGTGGTGAACGGATACGTATATCGGTAGTTGTAAGTAGGATAGTAAATGATCCTTGAATCAGATTCGAAGAATGTACAGTGTAACTTATTAATGTGAATTCTAAATATTCCTCGGGTACTACCCACCCGTTAAAATATTTTCATCATTAATAGTTTGTACGAAGGAATTTTTAATTACAATCTTTATGAAAATATACTTGCATATATATTTTCTTCGGATGTAATTATGAATTTAATGAGTCAATAGAATATTAAGCTCATTTGATTTATCGTTATTACTAGATTACATGATCTCTAAAACATTAGAGATTACATAATCATCATATCGAACGAAGATAAATGAGGTAGAACGATATGTGAAGCGAAGATAATCGATGTAGAACGATATGTAGAACGAAGATAAAGTAGATAGAACGATAAGTAGAATGATAATTATGCTCGAGGTACAGAATGAGATGTTGAGGCGTGTGATGTTGAAACTTGGGTTGTTGGGGGTACTGGTATTGATGTTGGTGCCGGTGATGTTGTTGGAGCTGTTAAGTTTTGCACCATATTCTCCAAGGCTACTACTCGAACACGAAGTTCGTTGACTTCTTCTACTAACCCTGGCCGGTTATTAGTGTGAGATGGAGGTTGGATATCTTCTCTAGTTCCGTTAATGGTGGCCTCAAGACGAAAAATTCTTGCAACGAGGGTGTAAACAGTATTGCGAACAGGTTCGCCGGTGAGTGGGTCGAGTATTCCGACATTAGGTGGTAGATTCGGCTCGTGATATGGAGTACCTTCTGTCCTTCTCCATAGGGTAAGTATTTCGCGAACCCATCCCCACTTTCTAAAGAAATCACGGTAGTTGATCGGTTGGTGCGCTCCCGTCACGCTATCTTCGGAGTCAGAGGAACTTTGTCGATTCGTCGAGGCCATCGTGCGCGATCACAGAAAAGATTTTTGGTATGAAAAGTTTAGTGAGATCAATGAGAGTTGGATGGTATACTCAATACATAATATGCATAAATATATATATAGTATCAGGATCCCTTAAATTACGGAGAAATTTACGGAAAATATTAGGCAAAGATTACCGTAGTAGATACGCTAGGATATGAATTTGTCTATACACTATCAATGCAGTAAATGCAATAAGACGTGTCTAAACTTAAGCAGGCAATTCCTAAAGATGATAAGCAGATAGTTTCCGACTAGGAATGATAAGCAAAGCTTTTTGACATGCAGACACGGTCAAAGTCCAGACTCACTAATGTATACTAACAACTACCAGTTAGACACACTAATGCAAGGCCTGGTTCACTAAGACCAACGCTCTGATACCAACTGAAACGTCCCACTAATTCTGATCTAATATTAAATAACGTTTGTCTACTTTAGTTTTAATTTCTAAAAGTTTCCTTATGTGAACTTCAGCTGTAAACACGAAGATAGAAGTAACAACAGGGAAATTCGTTTGTGTTTAAGGCTTGACAGAAAAAAAAAATAAACACAGCCGCTGTAGCAGCAAAATACAGCAGCAATCATCTCACTGAGGGGTGATCTTTTGGTTGATCGAATAAAATTAGAAACAGTTGCGAGTGGTGATGGTTTTATGAACAAGAAAAAAACAGATTTCTGGGCTATTCGTGAGCTGCAAAACAGCAGCATATAGCGACGGTGGTGGTCTGAATCGAATAGAAAACAGAAATATTGCAGGTGCAGTTAATCATGGTGACGGTTGATAGTTCATGAGAGTTTTTAAGTGGTGATGTATGGTGGCGATAGTGGTGGTGTTTAGGTTGTATAGCTCACTAAACAGAAAGGAAAAATAAATAAAACGCAGGTTGGTGATGGCTTCGGTTGTAGGTCTTCCCGTCGGGAAAGAGAAGAAAGAAGAAAGGAAAAATAAATGAAAGGATTAGAGTGGCGGCTTGTGGCGGTTTTTGATCGTAGGTGTGTGTATATATATATATATATATATATATATATATATATATATATATATATATATATATATATATATATATATATATATATAATTATAGAAAAGATAGGTGGTTTTCAATGGTGATGATCGGTGGTCCGATGGTTTGGATATTGGGTTAGGGTGGCGGTGGTTGAGAGATTCCGGTGGTCGATGGTTGTTAATTTGAGGATGGGATGGCGGTTATGATCATAACAGAAACTGACAGTTGTAGCAAGGTTGCACTAATCGTTGTGGGTTTGTAGGAGTGGTGGTTGTTTATGAAGGTGTTAGGTAGTTTTGGGTTGCAATAGAGATGTGTTAACAGGAGGTGGTCGTGATTGTTATAGTCGAGATGATTTTGGGTTTAACTATGGTGATGGGTTGTTCCTAGCCTTTAGTTAAGAGAAGAAAAGTTAGAGGGAGATGAAAGAAAGTGGATGTTTACAGAGGAAGTGGGTTTCCTAAATCATACTTGTATATCTATATATAATATAGAAGAGATAGATAATAGTGTCGGTGGAGGAATTAAACAAACACAGTATTCCCTATTTAAAACATACTAATTTTATGCATGAAAAGGAAAATCAATCTAATACACTAAGGAGAATAGATATTTAAGCACAGTATTTTAAATAGTAATTATAGTATAATTTAGGATATAAATGTGTGATAATGTTAGCCGTCGTCTACTAAATAAATCTGAAATTTACATATATATATATATATATATATATTTCATATACTTCAGTTATAAATATTGACATATTTCAAATAATAATTATTATAATATTATATTATATTTTATTTTACAATAAAAATTAAATCATATAATATTTCAAATTATTATTATATATTCATATATTTAAATATATAAACCTATTTACAAACAGTGTGATTCGTGAATCGTCGGGTACAGTCAAAGGGTATCTAGTTATCCAGATATAGATTTCAAACTTTCTAGACTCAACATTAGGGTTTTTGCTTATCGTGTCGGAAACATATAGAGTTTAAGGTTTAAATTTGGTCGAAAATTTCCGGGTCGTTACACGATAGATCTATCTTTAGAGTTCGCGTCAATTAGGGTTTTTGTTCCCTAATTCTTAGATTACCAGACTAAATAGGGTGATATTCGATTCGATAATCCAATCATAGAATGTAGTTTCGATTACTTGTGTCTATCTCGTAAAACATTTATAAAAGCAACGCATGTATTCTCAGTCCCAAAAATATATATTGCAAAAGCATTTAAAAAGGGATTAATGAAACTCACGCATATAAATATTGTAAAACAGTTAATAAAGCATTTGCATGTATTCTCAGCCCAAAATGTAATGAGTAAAAGGGAATCAAATGAACTCACAGTACTGTATTTTGTAGTAAAAATACATATGACGACATTGAACAATGCAGGGTTGGCCTCGGATTCACGAACCTATATCATTTATATATTTATTAACACATATAATTGTAATCGAACAAATTGGTACATTCCATCTTAATTTATATATTAATATTAATATATTATTTTAATTGTTATATATTTATATATATATACTTTTTATACATGTTCTATATAAGTATTTATTTGATAAAATAATGTTAATAATAATAATAATAATAATAATAATAATAATAATAATAATAATAATAATAATAATAATAATAATAATAATAATAATAATAATAATAATCATCATGTTTATGATAAAAATAATAATGATAATAATATTATTAATGATAAGTAAAAATAATAGTTTTAATAAAAATGATAATTATTAATAATAAAAATGATAGTTTTAAAATGATAATTTTAATAGTCATGATAGTAATAATATTTATATTCATAATGATAATAATGTTAATGGAATAATAATACTTATCTTAATAATAATAATGACATGATAATATTAATCATAATAATAATAATAATAACAATAAAACTACCTTAGAGCAACAAGTTCCCAAAAACAAATGCCACAGCCTGGGTTCGAACCCGTGACCTCTTATTAATCAAACACACAATCAACCACTCTACCATTCGGTTGTTTTTGAGTTAATCCCATACTTAATTAATTTAACTTATTGTTCCGTCATCTTCATCTACCATTCATTATAATCTTCATCACCGATCCATCTATTATTCCTATACATCATCATCTTTGCTTACACTATCCATCATCATTGCTCGTAACCACTTATATATCATTATTGTGATCAAAACATAATCGTATTCATCATTATTCTCGTTACTCTAATGCAGCGTATTATTATGGTAATGTTTTAATACCTCAACCGAAATAGAATAGAAACAGAACTCAGATTGCAATAACATAAATCGGGTGGGGTTTCTTTATTGAACTAAAACATGTTTTAAAAACATTTAACGATGGGTTTATGGGTGCTGTTGTTCGACTAGGAATTCCAACGACGATTGCAACATTAACTTATTATCCTCATACATCTCGATCATCAATTCAATTTTTCTTACGTCCATAACGATTATTAATATAGTTTGAAACAAGTGATTGAGCTGCTAACGAACCAGGAAATAAACTGATGGGTTTTGCAGCTATGGTCCAAGTTACCATAAAAAGATTTACGGCCCACTAAATAATCTTAATATTAATTCGGCCCAAGTAAAAATACTAGCCCAACATATTAAGTAATACCATCTCATAAACCCAACAGGATTACAAGGCTGCGTCACGGCCAAGTTTAAAGGAATACTTCGGTGTCCAAATAACCCCAAACATGAGTCGACAAAAAAAAAATCAGGAATTATTCAAAATTGGAAGTGGGGCTTAGGGTTTGTCGGCCATTAGAAAAAGAAAAAAAAACGGAAGGAAGGAATAAAGAATAGGAGTGAATGTGTACACCTCTTTCACTGTTTCCTTTATCATTATGTTGAGCTTATATAACGTATTCCTCTTCCTGCTATAAAACTTTTGTCATCTTCATAATCTTATGATTATTATAGTATAGTGTTAATACAGGAAATAGGTACGTTGCAGGTGTACGAGCAATAGCAGAAATCATGATGATGGTGGCTGTGTTGGTCGTCAGACACGAACTTGAAGACAGTGAATAGGTACGTGAACAAAACAGAAATAAATATAGCGTAGTAGCGGTTTATATGTGGTGGTGTTTCATCGTGTATGCAAAGGTGATCTAAGGTTGAGTACGTCCTACAACAGAATTCGAAACAATCTAGTTCGAGCAGCAGTTTGTTTAGGATGATTGTGTGGTTGTTTTGGTTATCGATGGGGTTGGATGTATAGTGATTATAATTGTGGCTGAAGAAGAAGAACACGAGTAATGGAAGAAAACAATCGGTTATTGATGATCGATGGTTGTAACTCATACGACAAAAATATATAAGGGTGAAGTGGTTCGATGGTGGTCGATATGGTGTTAATAGAAGAATGCAGTATTGATTGATTACTCGATCGTTTTATTGGCAAAAAAAAAAAAAAAAAAAAAAGTCGACAGGCTTCAATCTAAAACAGTAGAAGATTGGAATAAAAAAAATCAAAGCTTGAAATTGATATGTAACATATTTGGATTCTTCCTGCCCTTGGATTCGTTTTATAAAAGTCTAGAGATAATAACAAATTTGATGACAGTATGGAAGATATGCAGAACCGATTCTGGTTCTAATATATACATATATGATTTGATTTTTTTTTTATTCAAAGGATATATTAATAATTACTAATTATAATTATATTAATAAAATTATAAATACTAATAATAATAATAATAATAAAAGTAGTATCACTAATTTTATTAACAATAAAAATAATAACTAACAATGATACTATTAAGATACTAATAATCATATTAGTGTTAATTAGTATGTTTAATAATAAGAATGATAACAATAATATTATCTATTTTACTAATAATAATATTAATATTATTAATGATAATAATAATAATAATAATAATAATAATAATAATAATAATAATAATAATAATAATAATAATAATAATAATAATAATAAAAATAATAATTCTTACATATCAAATTTCATATTTATGTATTATATATATTATATAATAACAATAATAACACTCATGCTAATATTTATATTTACACATTTTATATACATATTACATTTATCTATATATATATCTATACATATTTATTTACAATAATTTGTTCGTGAATCGTCGGTAACGGTCAAAGGTTAAATATATTCATATAAACAGTTCGAGAACTATTGAGACTCTACAATACAGACTTTGTTTATCATGTTGAAATCATATAAAGATTAGGTTTAAATTTGGTCAGAAATATCCGGGTCGTCACAGTACCTACCCGTTAAAGAAATTTCGTCCCGAAATTTGAGTGAGGTGGTCATGGCTAACAATAAAAATGTTTTCATGATCAATATGAGTTGATAATTAGAGGTTTATCATCATTGAATAATAATGATAAAATAATTCGATTATTCTAAGAATACGAATGAAGCTATCGCAAAAGAGTGAATTGAAGAAAATAAGATTTTCTTTAGCTTTTGACATAAATAGGGTTGAATTCCGGAATTCAAGGGATTTATAGAAAATCTTCGAAATCGAAAAGATTTGATTCTTCGGTGAGTAAAGAAATTAAGATCTCTATAATTAAATACTGTGATCTATCTCGATTACTCTGTCTGATACTTCCATTATAAATCAAACTCTTCCGTTCCATTATTCTCACCATTCCTATGCTTTCTTTCTTAGTCCATACATCCAAAAGATTGTGAAATGCTTAATCCCGTTCTAATCCTTGATATTTTCCTAATTATCATTTCTGTCATCCTTCTTTTCAATCTTCCTCCAGAAAAATCTGTTTACTTCTACTATTACCTTGGGGAGACACTATTCTTAATTCTACCGTGTCTTTATATTGATATTCGTATTAATATCCACGGTTTGAAACCTCCGTGTTGTTATTGGGCTTTATATTTTCTCTTATATTTTGGAGTACCTCTTTCCGTCTTCTATAATCATTGTCATTCACAGTTAATGCTTTCTATTCTTTGCTGCGATTTATACCCCCTTTCTATTTCGTAGCTTCATGCTTTGGTTTTCTTTTCACAAATAACGGTCCAGAATTCATAGATGTGGAGTTTCAAATGCGTTTAAAGTTCTAAACAAGAAAGAACGTAATAGCACGATTTGATTTGTCAAATTACCAGAATAACTGAGAATAGAACTATCAAGAATATATTTTCTTGATATGTTCAGAAGTTAATCAGAATGAAAGAGTTATATAGGATGTCACATGATGACGTTATAATCTGTGAATCATCATATTCCATTTAGAAACTCAGCATGACTTACTGTAATATAATCACGTTGATCAAGTGTCATTATATTATACTAACTCATGCATCAGTTCCCAACATTACTTCAATAACATTCATATTTTAAGATCGAAAGTTAACAGAATATAGAAACTAATAGTTTCTACATGATGTAACACTGATAGCACTAAGAGATTAAAGATTTCAGATAAGAATAGTTATGAAAATATCTTCAAAAATATGGAGGATATTTATAATAAAAGATACGATAATATCTTTGAATATCTAAGATCAGAGGATGATGGAGATTATTGTCCGCAAGGGTTTAGAGTCAGGAGCAAGTAATCACTAAAGACTTTAGCAGACATTGAATCATTTGGATTCTTTGAAGTCAAACTTATTCTTTGTAATTTGTCCACGGCTTTCTTCATAGTTTCGCATAATCTGATTTTTGGTACTAAATTTTCTATTGAATGTTTCCAATATAATGATACACAGGAAGCACGAAGAGGTATATAATTTCGGACGAGAATAATTATGAAAATATCCTCAAAAATATCGAAGATATTGATGATGATATTTTGGGATTTCTAAGTTCGATGGTTGATGAAGGAAGACTTTCCGCAAGATTTTAACATGAGTATGGAGCAGGATATTCTCTAAAGGTTTCATTGGATCCAGAATTACCTGGATCCTTTGAATAAAGGGTTTGGTCCTTGTATTTGTCATTGGTCTCCTTCATGGTTAGCTCAATCCGTTTTCTAGTTCCAATTTTTTTTGAGCTTTTACAACATACTATTCTTTATCATCAAACTTCCGATGATTAAGGTCATTTACGGTTGTCTACGATTTCTGCTGCTTCATTCAGCTTTTTCAACATTCAGAGTATTGATTTGTGACTGAGTGCTTTTCAGAATTTCAGAATAAGAGATCATAATTTTAAGAGATAAATGTCATACATATAACTGTTGATGTAGATATGCTGTGAGTTTTCAAAATACTAGTTGCTAAACCCTGGTAATTGGTATGGCAATTTTTGTTCAAGATACGGATGAGTATATGGTAGGGTTTCAATTAACATAATGATTCTTCGGAAGGTCAGAGATCAATGAAATTGCTGGTAAATTTACTGCTAAGGTGGTGAAATATAAACGATTCTCCGGTAACGATGACGAAAGGTAACTTATATAATCACGAATATAATAAGACTAATCCGAATGAAAGTCGAAGTTGATTTGCTGAAGCTGTGACAAAATTGGCTACTTTGAAGAGGGATTGTAAAGTTATTTTCGGTAATAACAATGCCAAAGGAGCTAGCACAGATACTTGTTAAACGTTTACTCAGGTTCCGAGAGTTTTCAAGTGCATAACTATATGCATCAATCTCTTGTTACGTAGATGAAGTATTGTTGGTTCATCCTATCGATTGAGGTGTTTTCAAGAATTACGAAAGGTTTGAATGCGGATCGTAATCGTCAAGATACAAATGAGGTTTAGGATGATATAAAGTGGCAACTTGAAGAATTGTTTAGTTTCATATGTTATAATCAATATTTTAATTCATTTTAATTATCCACTATTGGTAGTCCACAGTTGATAGTCCATAGTTACCAATTCAATAATTCATATTTAGTTTAATATATAATATTTGAATTAATTAATATATATCGTGACCCGTGTACATGTCTCAGACTCGATCACAACTCAAAGTATATATATTATTTGAGAATCAACCTCAACCCTGTATAGAGAACTCGATCATTACTGCATATAGAGCGTCTATGATGATTCCAAATAATATATATAGATGTGTCGATATGATATGTCAAAACCTTGTATACGTGTCCGATATTTAAAGTGCGTAAAATAAATACAGAAAATAAATGACGATAAATAAAGTGCGTAAAGTAAATAACAGAAACTAAATGACTATAAATAAAATTGCGAGAATGTAAATTGCGATAAATAAATTGCGATAAATAAAAGGTAATCAGTTAGCTAGGAACAGTTAGCTAGGATTTTGTTAGCGTGGGTTCTTAACAAAATTTCTCATAGTTACTTTGTTTGTTTCTAACAAATTTTATTTTGTCAAATGTTTTTCTTCATTATGCCATTTGTTGGATTCTGATAATTCAAAATCCAAATATGAAATTGGATGAAAATGGTTATTCTGCGGTGAACGAATACGTATATTGATGGTTGTAAGTAGGATAGTAAATGACTGTGGAATCAGCTTCGTCGAATGTACAGTGTAACTTATTAAAGTGAAATCTAAATATTCCTCGGGTATTACCTACCCGTTAAAATATTTTCACCATTAACAGTTTGTACGAAAGAATTTTTAATTTACAATCTTTATGAAATTATATAAACATATATATTTTCTTCAGATGTAATTATAGATTTAAGGAGTTAATATGATATTAAACTCATTTGATTTACCGTTAGAATATGAATATATAATCTCTGAAACATTAAAGATTATATAATTGCCATGTCGAACGAAGATAAATAATATATAATGATTCGTAGAATGATGATTATGCTCGAGGTACAGAATGAGATGTCGAAGCTGGTGATGCGGATGTTGTTGTTGGTGGTACTAATGTTGTTGGTGCTAAGGTTGGTGATGTAACTGGTGTTGGTGATACTGCTGGTGCTTGCAAACTGTGTACTGTGCCCTCTAAAGTTAACACTCGAGCTCGGAGTTCTTTAACTTCTTCTACTAATCCTAGTTGGTTATCAGTGTGAGGTAGTGATTGGATATCTTCTCTAGTTCCGTTAATGGTAGTCTCAAGACGAAAAATTCTGGCAAAAAGGGTATAAACGGTGTTGCGAATAGGTTCGCCGGTGAGCGGGTCGAGTACTCCAAGGTTAGGTGGTAGATTCGATTCATGATATGGAGTACCTTCTTCCCTTCTCCATAGGGTGAGTATATCGCGAACCCACCCCCATTTTCTCCAGTAATCACGGTAGTTGATTGGTTGGTGTGCTCCTGTCACGCTGTCTTCGGAGTGAGAGGAACTTGGTCGATTCGTAGAGGCCATCTTACGCGATCTCAGAAAAGGTTTTTGGTACAAAGAATTTAGTGACAGCAATTGATGGTTGGATGGTATTCTCAATGCATAAATTGCATATATATATATATATATATATATATATATATATATATATATATATATATATATATATATATATATATATATATATATATATATATATATATATATATATATATATATATATATATATATATATATATATATATATAGTACCAGAATCCCTTAAATTAAGGAGAAATTTATGAGAGATATCAGGCAAGGTCTACAGTAACAGATACGCTAAGATATGAATTGTCAGATACGCTAAGATATGAATTTATCTATACACTATTCATGCAATCAATGCAGTAATATGTGTCTAGACTAGAAATGATAAGCAGGTAATTTTCTAAGGATGATAAGTAAATGATTTCCTGACAAAAATGATAAGCAAAACTTTTGACATGCAGACACGGTCGAAGTCCAGACTCACTAATGCCTCCTAACTTCTTATCAGTTAGACACACTAATGCAGACCTGGTTCGCTAAGACCTCTGCTCTGATACCAACTGTGAAGACCCGTCCTAATCCATTCGGACGAAGTCCATATTGATTATAAACAATTCACAACAGTTGATTACATCGCGAGGTACTTGACCTCTATATGATACATTTACAAACATTGCATTCGTTTTTGAAAAGACAATCTTTCATTACATCAAAAAATTGATGGCATGCATACCATTTCATAATACATCTAACTATAATTGACTTAATAATAATCTTGATGAACTCAACGACTCGAATGCAACGTCTTTTGAAATATGCCGTGAATGACTCCAAGTAATGTCTCTAATATGAGCTAATGCACAGCGAAAGATTTCTTTCATACCTGAGAATAAACATGCTTTAAAGTGACAAACAAAAGGTTGGTGAGTTCATTAGTTTAACACAAATAATCATTTCATAATTTTAATAGACCACAAGATTTCATATTTCCATTTCTCATAAACATACGTCCCATGCATAGAGACAAAAATATCACTCATATAGATTGAACACCTGGTAACCGACATTCACAATATGCATATAAGAATATCCCCATCATTCCGGGATCCTCCTTCGGACATGATATAAATTTCGAAGTACTAAAGCATCCGGTACTTTGGATGGGGCTTGTTGGGCCCGATAGATCTATCTTTAGAGTTCGCGTCAATTAGGGTTTCTGTTCCCTAATTCTTAGATTACCAGACTAAATAGGGTGATATTCGATTCGATAATCCAATCATAGAATGTAGTTTCGATTACTTGTGTCTATCTCGTAAAACATTTATAAAAGAAACGCATGTATTCTCAGTCCCAAAAATATATATTGTAAAAGCATTTAAAAAGGGATTAATGAAACTCACGCATATAAATATTGTAAAACAGTTAATAAAGCATTTGCATGTATTCTCAGCCCAAAATGTAATGAGTAAAAGGGAATCAAATGAACTCACAGTACTGTATTTTGTAGTAAAAATACATATGACGACATTGAACAATGCAGGGTTGGCCTCGGATTCACGAACCTATATCATTTATATATTTATTAACACATATAATTGTAATCGAACAAATTGATACATTCCATCTTAATTTATATATTAATATTAACATATATTATTTTAATTGTTATATATTTATATATATATATACTTTTTATACATGTTCTATATAAGTATTTATTTGATAAAATAATGTTAATAATAATAATAATAATAATAATAATAATAATAATAATAATAATAATAATAATAATCATGTTTATGATAAAAATAATAATGATAATAATATTATTAATGATAAGTAAAAATAATAGTTTTAATAAAAATGATAACTATTAATAATAAAAATGATAGTTTTAAAATGATAATTTTAATAGTCATGATAGTAATAATATTTATATTCATAATGATAATAATGTTAATGGAATAATAATACTTATCTTAATAATAATAAAGACATGATAATATTAATCATAATAATAATAATAACAATAAAACTACGTTAGAGCAACAAGTTCCCAAAAACAAATGCCACAGCCTGGGTTCGAACCCGTGACCTCTTGTTAATCAAACACACAATCAACCACTCTACCATTCGGTTGTTTTTGAGTTAATCCCATACTTAATTAATTGAACTTATTGTTCCGTCATCTTCATCTACCATTCATTATAATCTTCATCACCGATCCATCTATTATTCCTATACATCATCATCTTTGCTTACACTATCCATCATCATTGCTCGTAACCACTTATATATCATTATTGTGATCAAAACATAACCGTATTCATCATTATTCTCGTTACTCTAATGCAGCGTATTATTATGGTAATGTTTTAATACCTCAACCGAAATAGAATAGAAACAGAACTCAGATTGCAATAACATAAATCGGGTGGGGTTTCTTTATTGAACTAAAACATGTTTTAAAAAGATTTAACGATGGGTTGTGGGTGCTGTTGTTCGACTAGGAATTCCAACGACGATTGCATCATTAACTTATTATCCTCCTACATCTCGATCATCAATTCAATTTTTCTTACGTCCATAACGATTATTAATATAGTTTGAAACAAGTGATTGAGCTGCTAACGAACCAGGAAATAAACTGATGGGTTTTGCAGCTATGGTCCAAGTTACCATAAAAAGATTTACGGCCCACTAAATAATCTTAATATTAATTCGGCCCAAGTAAAAATACTAGCCCAACATATTAAGTAATACCATCTCATAAACCCAACAGGATTACAAGGCTGAGTCACGGCCAAGTTTAAAGGAATACTTCGGTGTCCAGATAACCCCAAACATGAGTCAACAAAAAAAAATCAGGAATTATTCAAAATTGGAAGTGGGGCTTAGGGTTTGTCGGCCATTAGAAAAAGAAAAAAAAAACGGAAGGAAGGAAGGAATAAAGAATAGGAGTGAATGTGTACACCTCTTTCACTGTTTCCTTTATCATTATGTTGAGCTTATATAACGTATTCCTCTTCCTGCTATAAAACTTTTGTCATCTTCATAATCTTATGATTATCATAGTATAGTGTTAATACAGGAAATAGGTACGTTGCAGGTGTACGAGCAGTAGCAGAAATCATGATGATGGTGGCTGTGTTGGTCATCAGACACGAACTTGAAGACAGTGAATAGGTACGTGAACAAAACAGAAATAAATATAGCGTAGTAGCGGTTTATATGTGGTGGTGTTTCATCATGTATGCAAAGGTGATCTAAGGTTGAGTACGTCCTACAACAGAATTCGAAACAATCTAGTTCGAGCAGCAGTTTGTTTAGGATGATTGTGTGGTTGTTTTGGTTATCGATGGGGTTGGATGTATAATGATTATAATTGTGGTTGAAGAAGAAGAACACGAGTAATGGAAGAAAACAATCGGTTATTGATGATCGATGGTTGTAACTCATACGACAAAAATATATAAGGGTGAAGTGGTTCGATGGTGGTCAATATGGTGTTAATAGAAGAATGCAGTATTGATTGATTACTCGATCGTTTTATTGCCAAAAGAAAAAAAAAAGTCGACAGGCTTCAATCTAAAACAGTAGAAGATTGGAATAAAAAAAATCAAAGCTTGAAATTGATATGTAACATATTTGGATTCTTCCTGCCCTTGGATTTGTTTTATAAAAGTCTAGAGATAATAACAAAATTGATGACAGTATGGAAGATATGCATAACCGATTCTGATTCTAATATATACATATATGATTTGATTTTTTTTTATTCAAAGGATATATTAATAATTACTAATTATAATTATATTAATAAAATTATAAATACTAATAATAATAATAATAAAAGTAGTATCACTAATTTTATTAACAATAAAAATAATAACTAACAATGATACTATTAAGATACTAATAATCATATTAGTGCTAATTAGTATGTTTAATAATAAGAATGATAACAATAATATTATCTATTTTACTAATAATAATATTAATATTATTAATGATAATAATAATAATAATAATAATAATAATAATAATAATAATAATAATAATAATAATAATAATAATAATAATAGTAATAATAATAATAATAATAATAATAATAATAATAATAATAATAATAATAATAATAATAAAAATAATAATTCTTACATATCAAATTTCATATTTATGTATTATATATATTATGTAATAACAATAATAACACTCATGCTAATATTTATATTTACACATTTTATATACATATTACATTTATCTATATATATATATATCTATACATATTTATTTACAATAATTTGTTCGTGAATCGTCGGTAACGGTCAAAGGTTAAATATATTCATATAAACAGTTCGAGAACTATTGAGACTCTACAATACAGACTTTACTTATCATGTTGAAATCATATAAAGATTAGGTTTAAATTTGGTCGGAAATATCCGGGTCGTCACAAAACATATAAACATCGAAGTACTAAAGCAGTTCAAATTCTCTGACTGGGGCGTGTCAAAGCCCATAGATCTATCTTTAGGATTCGCGTCAATTGGTGGAAATTATAATAAACACCAATTCTTAGGCTACCAAGTTCAACAAGGGTGATATCCGGTATAACAATTCAACCATAGAATGTAGTTTCGATTACTTGTGTCTATTTCGTCAAACATTTATAAAAGTGCATGCATTCTCAGTTCCAAAAATATATATTGCAAAAGCATTTAAAAAGGGAGCAAATGAAACTCACAATACTGTATTTTGTAGTAAAAATACATATGACGAAACTGAATAATGCAGGGTTGGCCTCGGATTCACGAACCTATATCATTTGTATATCTATTAAAATATATAATGGAAATCACATAATTTCATTATATATTATTTATATATTTGTAGTTATATAGAATTTATACAAATTTCCATTTAAAACGTATACTTACATTATATCTTAAATTATATGTTATACATTTATTATGTATATATATTTAGAGTGATTAATATAGTTATATAAAAAAAATACCTAATTTGTTGTAAGTAAGTTTTTATATAAGTAATGTTAATATGATTTATATATAGTTATATGGAATATTAATATATTTGTAGTATATGTATTAAGTATGTTTTATGTACAAAAATATTTATTTGTTTAAAAATGATAGTTTTGATATTAATGATTTACTAATAATAATAATAATAATAATAATAATAACTTTATTAACAATGATAATATTAATAATAATAATAATGATATTGGTAGTAATGATACTTTCGTTTAATAATAATAATAATAATAATAATAATAATAATAATAATAATAATAATAATAATAATAATTATAATAATAATAATAATTCTAATAATAATAATAATAATAATAATAATAATAATAATAATAATAATAATAATAATAATAATAATAATAATAATAATAATAATAATAATAATAATAATAATACTAGTAGTTACAAAAGTGATACTAATACTAATATTAATGAAAATAATGATAACTCGTATTATTTTTATAATAATAATAATAATAATAATAATCCTAATAATAATAATAATAATAATAATAATAATAATAATAATAATAATAATAATAATAATAATAATAATAATAATAATAATACAACTATTAGTGATAATAATAATAATATTCATACCTGTATTTATAATCATGAAAGTTTTATCATACAGCTTACTAATAATAATAATTCAAAAATGATACTAGTACTAATATTAATATAACTAATAGTAACTTTTATTATTTTTATCATAATATTAATAATAATGATAATACTAATAAAAAAGTGATAATAATATAAATTATATTAATGTTTATAATGAACCTCATAATATTTGTATTTGTAAAAATAACAAGTACTCTAAATGATAATAACATCAACAACAACAATAATAATAATAATAATAATAATAATAATAATAATAATAATAATAATAATAATAATAATAATAATAATAATAATAATAATAATAATAAGAATAATAATAATAAGAATAATAATAATAATAATAATAATAATAATAATAATAATAATAATAATAATAATAATAATAATAATAATAATAATAATAATAATAATAATAATAATAAAATAACTACCTCAAAGCTTTTCCTAAAAAAATGTCTAGGCACGGACTTGAACCCCCGACCTCTCGCTACACCAACACACACCATAACCGTTCGACCGTTTTGATTTTTCTGAGATTATATCCATCTGTTTATTTATAACTGGGTATTAAATAGCTCCCTTCTTCTTCCTTCTTCATCACAGATCGACCAGGGAACTAGTAGGTGTATCAAACTATAATCGATTTATCTTAATAATTATCAATGAACAATACCAATCTATATGGATCCTTGAATTTATAAAAAGAAAATAATAAAAAAATCATATAATGCTTGCACAGCTGCTGTCGCGGCTTTTAAAAAAAATAAAAAAAAATAAAATTGATATCGAAAGCAAGAACGTTTTGGACAATTTTTATAACATGAACTAGGTTTTATATCAATCATATAAACTCCCAAATTGTTAATTGGACTTGAAATTCAACAGATAACTTTAATTTAATCGATGAACACTGTTTTGACTTTTTAATCAAAAACTTTGACTCAAAAATTCGTTATCGATACTATGAATTGATGATTGAAATTCTGCAGATAGTTTTAGTAAACCAATCTTAACACGACTGCATTCTTGGATTTTGTTAAATGGTTCATTTTTGAATTTTTTCCAAAAAGAATAAGAACAGAGAAATACATCGATTTTTTTTTTAAAAAACAAAATTTTTGTTCTCCTATTTCGATTTGAAGAGGATGAATGATAAAGAAAGAACTGATAATAGAAGTAGGACACTGGTTAATCACGGGTTTATATCATTTAGTACAAAGGGTCGAAAAGGTTCACAAGCATACAGAAAGAAGAAAAAAATTAAAAAAAAAAGGAAAAAGAAATAAAAAAAATAATTAAAACAGATATATATTACGCATAAGATCTGTTTATATATTTTTTTTAATTTAATTTTAATAATTAATAAATATCATGATAATAATATTATTAATATTAAACATAATACCTATCATAATATAATAATAATATTGATAATAATAATTATTAATAATAATGTTGAAAATGATATTAATAATAATAAAAATAATACTAATAATAATATAATAATAACTATAAAATACATCACAATAAGACTATTAATAATATCAATTAATAATAATACTAATTTTAATGTTAATATTAGTATAAATAATAATAATAATAATAATAATAATAATAATAATAATAATAATAATAATAATAATAATAATAATAATAATAATAATAATAATAATAAAAGTAATAGTAGTTTTATTATAACACTTATATTTCTAACTTATAATTACACTTAATATATTAACATTATATATTATAATCATACAATATAGATTATATGATAACATATATTTAATATTTAATATTTAAACATCTTAATATAAATACATTTTACAATATACATATAGTACTAATTATGTATAGATATATATATTCCAACTACTATATATATAATTATATTTTTAAATTTCAAGTTTTATTACACAGATAACTATGTTAATTTTATATTATGAAACAATGAACTCAAAGTATAACATTTGTTACTTAGTTAATATTGACAATTTTTATACATTCGATTTACTTCTCCATTTTCAAATATCAGTTTTAAATATATGTTTAAGTTTTCCTTCAATATAATTAAATCACATAATACTTCATTAATATAATTATTTTATAATATATAATTATTTATATGTATAGTTATTTATATGTATTTATATTTACGATTAAAGGTTCGTGAATCGTCGGGAATAGTCAAAGGGTATTTGAATACATGAATATAGTTTAAAGTTTTTGAGATTTCAACATTATAGACTTTGCTTATCGTGTCGGAAACATATAAAGATTAAGTTTAATTTTGGTCGAAAATTTCCGGGTCGTCACAGTACCTACCCGTTAAAGAAATTTAGTCCCGAAATTAGATCGAGGTCGTCATAGCTAACAATAAAAATGTTTTCATGACAAATCTGAGTTGATAAATAAAGTTTCATCGTTATTGAGTAATACAGATAAAACAGTTCGATTATTCGAAAAGTATGAGTGATGTTATCTCAAAAGAGTGAATTCAAGAAATAAAGTTTCGTCTTAACTTTTGACGTTATCTTGGTTGAATTCCAGAATTCAAGGGATTAAAGAAAATCTTCGAAATCTATAAGATTTGATTCTTCTGTGAGTAAGGAAATTAAGATCTCTATAATTAAATAAGGTGTTCTGCCTCGATTACTCTGTCTGATATTTCCATTATAAATTAAAGTCTATTCTCACCATTCTTATACTTTATTTCTTAGTTCATACATCTAAAAGATTGTAAAAATGCTTAATCCCATTCTAATCCTTGATGTTTTCCTAATTATCATTTCTGTCATCCTTCTTTTCAATCTTCCACCAGAAAAATCTGTTTACTTCTACTATTATCTTGGGGTGATACTATTCTTAATTCTACCGTGTCTTTATATTTCTATTCGTATTAATATCCACGGTTTGTAACCTCCGTGTTGTTATTGGACTTTATATTTTCTCTTACATTTTGGAGCTCTTTGCCTTTTTATTCTCTTCTCGACCTCTAGTAAAGCGAGTAATGGTCCAGAATTCGTAAGTATAGAGTTTCGAATGAACTTTATGTTCTAAACAAGAAAGAACGTAATAGCATGATTTGATTTGTTAAATTACCAGAATCACTGAGAATAGAACTATCAAGAATATACTTTCTTGATATGTTCAGAAGTTAAGCAGAATGAAAGTGTTATGTAACATGGAAAATGATGACGTTATAATCTGTGAATCATCACATCCCATTAGAAACGCAGCATGACTTACTGTAATATAATCACGTTGATCAAGTGTCATTATATTATACTAACTCATGCATCAATTTCCAACACTACTTCAAAATCATTCATAATTCAAACTCAAATTTTTAAAGAAATTTAGAAACTAAAGTAGTTTCCTTTATGATGCAATATAGATAGCACGAAGAGATAAATAATTTCGGACGAGAATATTTATGAAAATATCTTCAGAAATATCGAAGAGATTTATGATGATATTTTGGAATTTCTAAGTTCGAAGGTTGATGAAGAAAAAATTTCCGCAAGATATTAACATGACTTTGGAGCAAGATATTTTTTAAAGATTTCAATGGATCCAGAATTACTTGAATTCTTTGAATATAGGGTTTGGTCCTTGTATTTATCCTTGGTCTCCTTCAGGGTTAGCTCAATCCGTTTTTCAGTACCAAATTTTCTATCGAGTGTTCTCAACCTTCCATTCTTTATTATCAAACCTTTTGGCCTGTTTAGACCATCTACAATTTTGCTGTTTCCTCTGCATTTAATGCTACCATATCTGAATCATCGGTTATCAATCCGAGGTGGTTTCAAGAGAATTGTGTTTTTAGATGATTAAACGCTGATGGTAATATGGTGGAATATAAAAGGTTCCCCGGTAACATTGAAAGAGCACGCATATATATCAAAGTTATAATAAGGTTGTTTCGAACAAAAATTCGAAGTTGACTTGTTGAAGCTGTGACAAAATTGGCTACTTTGGAGAGGTATTGTAAAGTTATTTTTGGTAATAACATGCCAATCGATCATAGATTCGTGTTAGACTTCTAGTTGGGTTCCGGAAGTTCTCCCAGGTGCATGACTGTGGATAACATGTGGTTGGATCATCATCTTGATTGAGGTGTTTTCAAGAATCATGAAAGGTTTGAACGCAGTTTAGAATCGTCAAGATACAAATGAGGTTTAGGATGAAATCAAGTGGCAAACTTGAAGAATTGTTTAGTTTCATATGTTATAATCAGTATTTTAATTCATTTTAATTGTCCAATGTTAGTAGTCCACAGTTGATAGTCCACAGTTAACAGTCCAATAATTTATATATAGCTTAATATATAATATTCGAATTAATTAATACGTATCGTGACCCATGTACATGTTTGATGTTAAAGTAGAGGGGTACGAAATAGTTATATTTTGATTGCGAAATACTATTAAATACGATACAATTTTACACAAGTTATTTATTTATTTATAGAATGGGATATACCTAAACCTTGCTACAACACTTATAGGCAGTGTACCTAACCGTATAGTAGTGTAGTTTTTAGAAAGTCCGGTTCGTCCACAGGGAACTAGCCAAGTTTAACGCTATATTTTTAAAACTATATTTGTATATAAATATATATATATATATATATATATATATATATATATATATATATATATATATATATATATATATATATATATATATATATATATAAGTAGTAGTATTATTATAAAAGGGGATTTTTACCGTTTAATGACCGGTTTGTCAATTTTATGTCTTAAGTCACAGTTAAAACCTAATGTAAAATATTAAAAAAGTAAATATAACTTAATTTAAAGCGTAAAGTAAATGACAATAATTAAAGTGCGATAAATTAAAGTGCGATAAATAAAATGACGGTAAATAAAAGTGCGATGAAATATGAAATAAAGGAATTATGCTTATTTAAACTTCCGTAATCAAGATGTTTGACGTGTTGATTTTAATTTATTACCATGGGTTAATTGTCCTTTGTCCTGGATTATTCGATATGTCCATCTGGTTATTATCCATAACAGTCCATCAGTCATAAATATAAAGTGCGAGTGTCCTCGTCAAATTATCCTTATATCCGAAGTCAAATATTCCAACTAATTGGGGACTTAAACTGTAATAAGGTTTAATACATTGTTAATGATTACACCAGGTTATCGACTGTGTGCACTCCAAGTTTTTAATACTTTATTATCAATTACACCAAGTGTCCTTGTATGTAATCCACCCCTGTTTTAATGAGTCCATTAACTATTAATCCATTCTCATGTCCGGTTAAATGAACGATTATTAGTACTTATAAATATTCCGCCCATCGTGTCCGATCGAGTGTATATGGTTATTTATATGTATGTCTAATTGTAAATCTTTATATTAAATTAACGAACTATCATTCAATTAAACAAATATAAAGCCCATTAATAGCCCATAGTCCAATTTCCACAAATGTCGGTCTTTTGTCCAAACCCCAATTATGGTACAAAGCCCAATAACCCCGTCTTTAATATTTAGTCTAACATCACGATTACTTAGATTTAAATAAGCATAATAATAACTTAGCTACGAGACATTAATTTAAAATGGTTGAACATAACTTACAATGATTAATAATAGTGTAGCATTACACGGACAGAATTTTGACTTACACACTTACAACATTCACTAACATAACCTTATTATTATTAATCTTAAATTAAAATTAAAATTATAATATATATATATATATATATATATATATATATATATATATATATATATATCGTGAGAGAGTGAGAGAGATTCAATATTGTGTCTTCAATTCGGCCAGAACTCGTGAACTTTATAGGACTTGGCCTGCTACAGGCTTCCATGCGATCGTATGGATTTTGGCCTTCCTGGCCATGCGATCGCATGGCCAGCTGGATCCAGCCCAAATGCTTTTGTTTGCTAGTTTTGCCGACGGTTTAATAAATATATATATAATATATATATAATTTTAAGAATTATTTATATATTATATTATATTTATATGCATAGTTGACTTGTAATTTTAGCTCCCTTGCGTCGCATGTTGAGAGTTGACTCTGGTCCCGGTTCCGGATTTTCAAACGTCCTTTCGTACTATTTAATATCTTGTACTTTGCGTTTTGCGACTTGTACTCTTATCATTTTTGGACGTTTCTCATCAATAAATTGAACCATTGAATTATATCTTGTACATTTGAGCTTTTTGGTCATTTGTGTATTCAAATCGTCGTTTTCTTCTTTTGTCTTCGCACTTATTTATTTAAACGAATATTACATAAAAATAGAACAAATGCAACTAAAAGCTTTACATATTGGAAGGATATTGTGCCTAAATATATGTTCATTTGGAGCACTATCAAATATCCCCACACTTAAACGTTTCTTGTCCTCAAGCAATACATAACTTGAAATTAAATCACACTTCACTCGAATCACACTTTATACATTAGTGATTTTGATACGGCGGTATAAACAATGATAGTAACAATGTGGTTTACAGTCCCACATGACTATACAAATTTAGATCCTTTAAGGAAATTGGATCTTTATGAAAACATTTGATCTTTTGAAAATTCAAGCTAGATTTTACCCTAGATAAGTTTTCCGGAATAACCCTTTACCGGTGTTTGCAAAATATTTTTGTGGGTTTTGTGGGTTTCATATTTTCAAATTTTAGCTCAAAACTTATGGTTTTGTGTCACCCACTTGCTAACCTTGTATTAGGAAAACAACACGTCCAGTATACTTGCTCCGTATATTACCTTTCGGTAAACTACCGTCCGGTTATAAAGGAAAGCGTTGAACAAGCAACTGTTAAGGTAATGTCCCGTGACATGCTTTTGATTATGGTATATAATGTGTCGGATGCAATGACTATCCTTTATAGGAGAAATAATAAAGATCACCCTATAATTTTTCGGTCTGGCACAAGGTCCTGTCTTCGACCATGCTATGCAACCACCGTTCTTACGGTTGACACCCAATTTGGTTCAGGTGACCTAATGAATTCCGGTGAATTCTTAGGATTTTACGTTCAATGGTAATGAACGCATTGAAAATAGGGTTTTCAGAAAACAAATCGGTTTGTAATTTTATCAAAATATTTTCTCGTTCAGGCTCGAGTTTATATATCATCGAATTCCATGAGTTTGTAATTCTCAATCTTTTAAAGTTAATCTCAAGGATTGAGTAATATCAGGCTTAAAAGCTGATTTTTAATCTTTAAGGAGATTATCCTTTCTGGGGGTCTAATTTATTAGTCTTATCAAGCTAATTTGCATGGCACCCTCCCCATTTTATGAGATAGATCCTCTCATGGTTAGAATAAGTCTGACCACTTGGCGACCCTGTTTGATGCTGAGGTCCGTGGATTTCCTACTGATTTTAGAGATGACTTTTCTAGATTTTTTGTCAACCTACAGCTGGTCTGGACGATAACTTCTTGACCTAAATCAAGAAGCGCGTGTCTTTTTTGGAAGACTTTACTTCCTTTTAATGATGGAATTGATTCATCGTGCAGATCCATCTTTCTTTCAAATATATATTACAGTAAATTAGGTAAAACTGATTAAAATCGTCCAAAACAAAAGTACATGTAATAATCTTGTACAAACATATGTAATATATGTTTTAAATAACTTGGTAAATTCTTCCCACACTTAGCGTTTATTTATTTTTTTCTTTGCCTTTTTATTCTCCTCTATTCCATTTTAAATGAATTCTAACGTTTTGGGTTGTTTCTCCATTTATGTTCTCTCCGAGGTAACAATAATTTTGACATTAACACCTAGTTTTATCGT
Source organism: Rutidosis leptorrhynchoides (assembly GCF_046630445.1). Taxonomy (NCBI): domain Eukaryota; kingdom Viridiplantae; phylum Streptophyta; class Magnoliopsida; order Asterales; family Asteraceae; genus Rutidosis; species Rutidosis leptorrhynchoides. The sequence goes on from NC_092340.1 coordinate 145,356,826, forward strand.
TCATAAATATGTATAAACATGATTTTGAATTCATTTAGTTGAAAATTTTTCAAATTTTCACAAAATTTGGCAATTAAACTAAGTGTAAACCCGAGAGAATTTATAACCCTTCCCCACACTTGAGATCATGCAATGCCCCCATTTACATGAAATCAGACTATAATTATAAATTCATGAGGGTGATTAGTGTAGAAAAGTGATTAAAAATACCGAGTTTGCAAACATATTATTTTATATCACATTTGATATTTTGCGTCTTGTCGTCAAAATTAGTAGCTTTTCTGAACTTTAATGTCAGTCTTTGAAAATGCGCTGGTTTACCCTGTTTTGTACATAAGATAAACTACAAACATATATAATATATATATATATATATATATATATATATATATATATATATATATATATATATATATATATATATATATTATAAAACCTTTATTTATTAAAACAATTTAAATGAATAATTTTTTAAAATTTTGTTTCCTTTTACTTTAGGTAGTTTCGGTATGTTTACCTAGTCCGTCCCTTGACAAAATTTAAAATTTGTCGTTTTTAAAGCGATTGTTTTAAAAGCAAAGATTTTGGGGTTTTTTTAATTTTTTTGGTATACTTTAGATCAATAATATTAAAAATAATGATAACAAAATTTGTCGCCCCGCCCTCGGGTAAAGCAATTTCGGTTCCATTACCTAGTTTTCAACTTACGATGAATTTTAGAAATCATTTTTTTAAACTTAATGAAATAAAGTAAATTTTGTTTTTAAATTCACACAAAACTTAAATTTAAAAATGCATATTAATTTCATACAAAACCTACAAAACAAAAATTCAGAATGGGGGGAGAAAACTAGTTCTTTAGTGTCTGCTAGTGGAAAAGATCAATTGGATTTCATTCTCGGAACTACACGAGAACAGAACAACTAACTCTAGACAGCATTTTCTTTTTAGAACATTTGAATCTCCCCACACTTAGGTAGCTGTGGTGTCGAAATTGTGATTAACTTCATCGTCAATTTCTTTTGGACCATAATCAACTTGCATATCTGTGACTTTTGCTTTAAGCCATTAGTCGGATTCCTGTGTAATATCCACAAATTCAACTAGTTTCGCTTTTTCTTTAGGCGATAGATTGGTTACTAACCGGTTACATAACTTAAAGTTCCCCTTAATTCTAGCATCGCGAATCTGTTTTATAAGTTTCTTCATTGAACTGTTAATAACGGAGTCATTTAATTTCGTATCAACAACGGGGTTCTTTGTTATCAGGTCATCATTAGGTGTTACTTCATCTTCCCCACACTTAGGTGTTTTATTATTGTTAAGCACTACCGTTGAAGTTGGTAAAACAACATGGTTCTTACCAATCATTTTTGCAGGTTCAACGGTTTTGGTTGGTGGAGATTTAGTCTTTCAAATTACAAAGGTGACCGATTTGTCACCATTACTAAGTGTCATTCTACCCTCTCGTACATCAAATAACGCCCTGGTGGATGCTAAGAATGGTCGACCTAAAATTAGAGGAATGTTTTAGTCCTCTTCTATGTCAATGACAATGAATTCGCCTAGAAAGGTTAAATTACCCACTTGAATGGGTAAGTTGTCAGCAATTCCAACTGGGTGCCTAATGGTTTGATCAAAGAGTCGGACACTCATCTCTGTTGGACTTAACTCACCTACTCCTAATCTCTTATATAATGAAAGAGGCATAACACTCACACTCGCACCTAAATCTGCTAGTGCATCATACATGACACAATCACTAAGTAGACAAGGAACAATAAATTCACCCGGATCACCCAACCTGGGTGGAGGTTTTGGTGGAACTGTCTTCACCGGGTTTACTTTTACGGTTTTTGTTTCTTGTATTTTCTTATTCTTCTTTTTCTTTCCAGAGGTATCACAAACTTTATTACCTATTACTTGCTCATACTCAACTCCTTTTCTTGGAAACGGGATGGGTGGTCTGTATGGTGCCACCACTGGCTTTACATACTCGGGTAGTGGTGGTGGCGTAACTTCTTCATTGTTACTCACATCTAAAACCTTCCCATCTTCTGGAGCTGGTTTTTCAGAATTTGTTGACACCATATTAACATTCTCATTTCGAGGATTTACTTCAGTATTACTCGGTAGCTTTCCTTGTTCCCTTTCACTTATCATGCTAGCAAGAGTACCTACGTGTTTTTCTAGATTCAAAATGGAAGCTTTTTGAGTTCTTAGTGACTGATCAAACCTCTCATTTGTTTGGGTTTGAGATGTAATAAATTGTGTTTGAGATTCCATTAGATTTGCCATCATTTCTTCCAGATTTGGCTTTTTCTCTTCGGTTTGTTGTGGTGGTTTATACAAGATAGGTCTTTATTGATTGAAAGTGTTGTTTTGAGTTGGTTGGTTATTCGGACCTTGTTGGTTGTACGAGTTATTGTTAGGTCCATTTGGATTGTAAAGAATGTTTTGATTTCGATTGAAGTTTGGCCTTGGAGGTTGATAATTATTTTGATAATTATTTTCCGGCCTTTGGTTCATGTAGGAAACATTCTCACGTTGTTCCATCGTTTGCTCAATGTGACAATCTTTCATTAAGTGTGGTCCACCGCATTGCTCACAACTGATTTGTATTGCGTGAATATCTTTATTCATGTTTTCCATTCGTCTCTCAAAACCATCTATTTTTGCGGAAACGGAATCAAATTCATGGTTAGAATCGGCTCTAGCCACTTTAGATGAACGAAAAATATCTTTTTCCTGGTGCCACTCATGTGAGTGGGAGGCTGTGTTATCAATAATTTTGTGAGCTTCTGTTGCGGTTTTCTTCATAATAGAACCACCAGCTGCTATGTCGATGTCTTTTCGTGTAGTAATATCGACACCTTGGTAGAATATTTGTACTATTTGATAAGTATCTAAACCGTGCTGAGGACATCCTCTCAACAACTTTTCAAATCTTGTCCACGCCTCATATAGAGTTTCATTTGGCTTCTGCGTGAATGTAACAATTTCTCCTTGAAGTCTCACTGCTTTGGATGCCGGAAAGAATTGTTTAAGAAATTTCTCAACTAAAACATCCCATGTATCAATCGCCCCTTCGGGTAACAATTCTAACCAATCTTTGGCTTCTCCCTTTAAAGTCCAGGGAAATAACATGAGATAGATCTGTTCATCCTCCACTTCTTGGATTTTAAATAGAGTACAGATCCTGTTAAAGGTTCGAAGATGTTCGTTTGGATCTTCTTTTGGCGTACCACTATATTGGCATTGATTAGTTACCATATGTAGGATTTTTCCTTTAATTTCATAATCTAGTGCATTAATATATGGCTTAATAATGGCGTGACCTTGGCCCATGCGTGTGGCTCTCATTCGGTCTTCCATACTTAGAGGTTCCGTTATTTCCATAATTGAATTTGTTGAATCTGAATCACTTTTGATTTAATGGTTTCTTCCTCGACAATCTCTGGATGAGTAATTTGTGGTTCCGGAGGAAGGATTAGTGGTTCAGGATCTCTGAATTGTCCTTGAATATTCTCCGGATTCTCAATTGTGAGGTCGGGTTCAAAAAATGGATTATCGAAAATTTGAATTGGAGTACTTGGTCGACTTGATGACGATTCTAAAGAAAAATCAACGGCAACAATATTGGCTAGATGTCTTGATCGAGTTACAGGTGGTGAACGTATGAAAGGTGGTGAACGTTTTGCTCAGTGCATTCACTGAATATCCTATTAGTTATAAAAGATATAAATTATATAAGCTATCAAATTAATAGACTTTTCTGATTTTGCCCACGTTTCGAATAGCCAATAGATGCAGCAGATAGCCAGGACCCTTTAAATCGGATGCCCACAACTCGCCACTAACAAATCCAACTATTACTACGAACCAGAAAATTTTTTATGTCTATCAATTTAACCGCTTCAAATAATTTATCGTTTTGAAATTTTAGAGAAGAAATAGAAAATTCTATGTCCTAAAAACTAGAGCGTCGAGAAATAAGAAAGAAAAAGAGCGCGTCGGAAAACGTCAAAAAATAAGCGTCGAAAAAATAATAAGAAAATAGCGCGTCGAAACTTAAAAAGTCTAAAAATTAAAAGTTGCGTCTAAAGGATTTAAAGCTTAAAAGGAATTCTATATCCAAAATGGCAATAACTTAAAAGGTACTAAAATATATAAACGGCGTCGCAAAATTCTAAAGCGCCTAAATCTTAATCTAAAGAAAAAGCACTTAAGGGATTTTACGGCAAAGCCTAAAAATCTAAAAATATAAAATAACTACGACAAAAACTATAACTTAAAACTATATATTACGAACGATAAATGTACAATTATTTAAAAATATACAATTTATAAAAAGAGACAAAAAAATGATAAAATTATTTATTTTTATAAAAATATTATTTTTATATTATTATTTTATAAAAGTATTAATTTATATATTAATAAAACTACTTAAAACTTAATATTACAAATTAAATATTAAAACTAGAATTAAAAATTAATTAAATAAGTAAAACCCTAATTAATAATTAATTAATAAAACCTAACCCTAATCCGTACGTACTAGGATCAGGCCTGTCTTTTCACCTCATGAGATCGCATGAGTTGTATGTTATAAATCCATACGGTCGCATAACCCTCGGATCTAGTTCAGATGTTGGGCTGCTACAGTGTAGTGGCCCGATCACTTGTTTTTTTTTTTTTTTTTACGTTTTACTTTTTTTTACTTTTTAATCTTTACAAATTAATACAAGTAAAATTTATTAAAGTAAACTTAAATTTTTAAAAACTAAAGAAAAATACTTGTATACTTTATAAAAATATATTTTCTTTTTATCTAAACACTTAAATAGATATATATACTTTTTTTTTTTTGTATTTCAATATTTATATGAAAAATATTTTTACAAAAATAACTTAAAACCTAAATTTTTTTTTTATTATAGCGTTTCGCTTTCAGGTCCCAGGCAGCGGCGCCAAAAATACTTAATGTTAAAGCAGAGGGGTACGAAATAGTTATATTTTTATTGCAAAATACTATTAAATACGATACAATTTTACACAAGTTATTTATTTATTTATAGAATGGGATATACCTAAACCTTGCTACAACACTTATAGGCAGTGTACCTAATCGTACAGTAGTGTAGTTTTTAGTAAGTCCGGTTCGTCCACAGGGAACTAGCCAAGTTTAACGCTATATTTTTAAAACTATATTTGTATATATATATATATATATATATATATATATATATATATATATATATATATATATATATATATATATATATATATATATATATATATATATATAAGTAGTATTATTATTATAAAAGGGGGTTTTTACCGTTTAATGACCGGTTTGTCGATTTTATGTCTTAAGTTGCAGTTAAAACCTAATGTAAAATATTAAAAAAAAAATATAACTTAATTTAAAGCGTAAAGTAAATGACAATAATTAAAGTGCGATAAATTAAAGTGCGATAAATAAAATGACAGTAAATAAAAGTGCGATGAAATATGAAATAAAGGAATTATGCTTATTTAAACTTCCGTAATCATGATGTTTGACGTGTTGATTTTAATTTATTACCATGGGTTATTTGTCCTTTGTCTTGGATTATTCGATATGTCCATCTGGTTTTGTCCATAACAGTCCATCAGTCATAAATATAAAGTGCGAGTGTCCTCGTCAAATTATCCTTATATCCGAAGTCAAATATTCCAACTAATTGGGGACTTAAACTGTAATAAGGTTTAATACATTGTTAATGATTACACCAGGTTATCGACTGTGTGCACTCCAAGTTTTTAATACTTTATTATCAATTACACCAAGTGTCCTTGTATGTAATCCACCCCTGTTTTAATGAGTCCATTAACTATTAATCCATTCTCGTGTCCGGTTAAATGAACGATTATTAGTACTTATAAATATCCCGCTCATCGTGTCCGATCGAGTGTATATGGTTATTTATAGGTATGTCCAATTATAAATCTTTATATTAAATTAACGAACTATCATTCAATTAAACAAATATAAAGCCCATTAATAACCTATAGTCCAATTTCCACAAGTGTCAGTCTTTTGTCCAAACCCCAATTATGGTACAAAGCCCAATAACCCCGTCTTTAATATTTAGTCTAACATCACGATTACTTTGATTTAAATAAGCATAATAATAACTTAGCTACGAGACATTAATTTGAAAAGGTTGAACATAACTTACAATGATTAATAATAGCGTAGCGTTACACGGACAGAATTTCAACTTACACACTTACAATATTCGCTAACATAACCTTATTATTATTATTATTAATCTTAAATTAAAATTAAAATTATAATATATATATATATATATATATATATATATATATATATATATATATATATATATATATATTGATCGTGAGAGAGTGAGAGAGATTCAATATTGTGTCTTAAATTCGGCCAGAACTCGTGAACTTTATAGGACTTGGCCTGCTACAGGCTTCCATGCGATCGCATGGATTTTGGCCTTCCTGGCCATACGATCGTATGGCCAGCTGGATCCAGCCCAAATGCTTTTGTTTGCTAGTTTTGCCGACGGTTTTAATAAATATAATATATATATATATATATATATATATATATATATATATATATATATATATATATATATATATATATATATATATATATATATATAATTTTAAGAATTATTTATATATTATATTATATTTATGTGCATAGTTGACTTGTAATTTTAGCTCTGTTGCGTCGCGCGTTGAGAGTTGGCTCTGGTCCAGGTTCCGGATTTTCGAACGTGCTTTCGTACTATTTAATATCTTGTACTTTGCGTTTTGCGGCTTATACTCTTATCATTTTTGGACGTTTCTCATCAATAAATTGAACCACTTGAATTATATCTTGTACATTTGAGCTTTTTGATCATTTGCGTCTTCAAATCGTCGTTTTCTTCTTTTGTCTTCGCACTTATTTATTTAAACTAATATTACATAAAAATAGAACAATTGAAACTAAAAGCTTTACATATTGGAAGGATATTGTGCCTAAATATATGTTCATTTGGAGCACTATCAATGTCTCAGACTCGATCACAACTCAAAGTATATATATTATTGTAGAATCAACCTCAACCTTGTATAGCTAACTCAAGCATTACTGAATATAGAGTGTCTATGGTAATTCCCAATAATATATATAGATGCGTCGATATGATATGTCAAAACCTTGTATACGTGTCCCGATATTTAAAGTGCGTAAAATAAATAACAGAAATTAAATGATGATAAATAAAGTGCGTAAAGTAAATAACAGAAATTAAATGACGATAAATAAAATTATGATAATTAAATTGCGATAAATAAACTACGATAAATAAAATGTAATCAGTTAGCTAGGAACAGTTAGCTGGAAACAGTTAGCGTGAATTCTTAACAAAAAAAATTTCTCATAGTTAATTCGTTCGTTTCTAACAAATTTTATTTTGTCCAATGATTTCCTTTATTATGCCACTTGTTAGATTCTGATAAATCAAAATCCAAATATGAAATTGGATGAAAATGGTTATTCTGTGGTGAACGGATTCGTATATCGGTGGATGTAAGTAGAATAGTAAACGACTGTTGGATCAGCTTCGAAGAATGTACAGTGTAACTTATTAATGTGAAATCTAAATATTCCTCGGGTATTACCTACCCGTTAAAATATTTTCACCATTAACAGTTTGTACAAAAGATTTTTTTTTAATTACAATCTTTATGAAAATATACTTACATATATATTTTCTTCAGATGTAATCATGGATTTAATGAGTTAATATGATATTAATCTCATTTGATTTACCGTTAGAACTAGAATATATAATCTCTAAAACATTAGAGATTACATAGTCGCCATGAAGAACGAAGATAATTGATGTAGAACGATACGTAGAACGATGATTATGATCGAGGTACATAATGAGATGTTGAGGTGTGTGATGTTGAAACTTGGGTTGTTGGTGGTACTGTTGGTGCCGGTGATGTTGCTGAAGCTGGTACGTTTTGCACCATATTTTCCAAGGCTACAACTCGGGCGCGAAGCTCTTTGACTTCTTCTATTACTCCGGGATGATTAGCGGTTGGAACGAGCGGATGAATAAGATTCAGAATTTCAGATAGTATATAATCATGGTGAGATATCCGGGGAATGAGGGTGAAAATGGTGTTTCGAATTGGTTCACCGGTGAGTACTTCGGGTTCTTCACCAAGAGGTGAATTTGGTTGGTGGAAGGGATCGCCTTCTTCGCGTCTCCATTGATTAAGTCGACTACGAACCCATCAGATGAATTGGGGATGGCTGATTGGTTGATTCATTCTGGTGACGCTGCTTCCGGAGCTTAGGTGAACATCCATGTCGGAATAGCTGTCGGGTTCCAAAGAACTTGAACTAGTGACGAGTTCCATTTCGTACGATCAGATGAAGGATTTTCGATAAGAAATAGATTACAGGATGTAGATTAGTACCCTGCAATACATAATTTACATATGCATATATAATACTAAAATCCCATAAGTTACGGAGGAATCTACGGAAGCTGTCAGGCAAAGGTAACAGTAACAGATACGCTAAGATATGAATTAGCAGATATGCTAAGATATGAGTTTTGTCTATACACTATCTAGGCAATAGAGGCAGTGAGATGTGTCTAGACTTTAAGGATGATAAGCAAATAATTTTCGACACTAAATGATAAGCAAAACTTTTGACATGCAGACACGGTCAAAGTCCAGACCCACTAATGCATCTAAACAACTATCAGTTAGACACACTAATACAAGACCTGGTTTGCTAAGACCACCGCCCTGATACCAACTCTAACGACCCGTCCTAATCCATTCGGACGAATACATTACATTTGGTTACATCGCGAGGTACTTGACCTCTATATGATACATTTTACAAACATTGCATTCGTTTTTAAAAGACAAACTTTCATTACATCGAAAGTTGATAGGTATGCATATCATTTCATAACATCCAAACTATAAATGACTTATTAATATTCTTGATGAACTCAACGACTTGAATGCAACGTCTTTTGAAATATGTCATGAATGACTCCAAGTAATATCTCTAAAATGAGCAAATGCACAGCGGAAGATTTCTTTCATACCTGAGAATAAACATGCTTTAAAGTGTCAACCAAAAGGTTGGTGAGTTCATAGGTTTATCGTAATCGATCATTTCCATAATTTTAATAGACCACAAGATTTCATTTATTCAATAATCATACACTCGCAAGTGTTTAAAAATGCATTCATATGGATTGAACACCTGGTAACCGACATTAACAAAATGCATCTAGAATATCCCCAAACATATAAGCATCGAAGTACTAAAGTAGTTCAAATTCTCTGACTAGGGCGTGTCAAAGCCCATAGATATATCTTTAGGATTCGCGTCAATTGGTGGCAATTATAATAAACACCAATTCTTAGGCTACCAAGTTCAACAAAGGCGAGATCCGGTATAACAATTCAACCATAGAATGTAGTTTCGATTACTTGTGTCTATTTCGTCAAACATTTATAAAAGTGCATGCATTCTCAGTCTCAAAAATATATATTGCAAAAGCATTTAAAAAGGGAGCAAATAAAACTCACAATACTATATTTTGTAGTAAAAATACATATGACGAACTGAATAATGCATGGTTGGCCTCGGATTCACGAATAATGATAATACTAATAACAAAATGATAATAATATAAATTATATTAATGTTTATAATGAACCTCATAATATTTGTATTTGTAATAGAACAAGTACTCTAAATGATAATAAAATCAACAACAATAATAATAACAATAATAATAATAATAATAATAATAATAATAATAATAATAATAATAATAATAATAATAATAATAATAATAATAATAATAATAATAAAAACTACCTCAAAGCTTTTCCTAAAAAAAATGTCTAGGCACGGACTTGAAACCCCGACCTCTCGTTACACCAACACAGACCATAATCGTTCGACCGTTTTGATTTTTCTGAGATTATATACATCTGTTTATTTATAACTGGCTATTAAATAGCTCCATTCTTCTTCCTTCTTCATCACAGATCGACTAGGGAACCAGTAAGTGTATCAAACTATAATCGATTTGTCTTAATAATTCTCAATGAACAATACCAATCTACATGGATCCTTGAATTTATAAAAAGAAAATAATAAATAAAAAAATCATATAATGCTTGCACAGCTGCTGTCGCAGCTTTTAAAAAAAATAAAAAAAGATTGATATCGAAAGCAAGAATGTTTTGGACAATTTTTATAACATGAACTACGTTTTATATCAATCATATAAACTTCCCAAATTGTTAATTGGACTTGAAATTCAACAGATAACTTTAATTTAATTGATGAACACTGTTTTGACTTTTTTAATCAAAAACTTTGACTCAAAAATTCGTAATCGATACTATGAATTGATGATTGAAATTCTGCAGATAGTTGTAGTAAACGAATCCTAACACGACAGCATTCTTGGATTTTGTTAAATGGTTCATTTTTGAATTTTTGAAAAAAAGAATAAGAACAAAGAAATACATCGAGGTTTTTTTTTTAAATTATGTTCTCCCATTATGATTTGAAGAGGAAGAATGATAAAGAAAGAACTGATAATAGAAGTAAGACACTATTTAATCACGGGTTTATATCATTTGGTACAAATGGTCGACAAGGTTCACAAGCATACAGAAAGAAGAAAAAAAATTGAAAAAGAAAGGAAAAAGAAATACAAAAAAAAAATTAAAACAGATATATATTACGCATAAGATCTGTTTATATATTTTTTTAATTTAATTTCAATAATTAATAAATATCTTAATAATAATATTATTAATATTAAACATAATACCTATCATAATATAATAATAATATTGATAATAATAATTATTAATAATAATGTTAAAAATGATATTAATAATAATAAAAATATAATAATAACTATAAAATTTATCACAATAAAATTATTAATAATATCAATTAATAATAATACTGATTTTAATGTTAATATTAGTATTAATAATAATAATAATAATAATAATAATAATAATAATAATAATAATAATAATAATAATAATAATAATAATAATAATAATAATAATAATAATAATAATAATAATAAAAGTAATAATAGTTTTATTATAACACTTATATTTCTAACTTATAATTACACTTAATATATTAACATTATATATTATAATCATATAGTACTATATATATTCCAACTACTATATATATAATTATATTTTTAAATATCAAGTTTTATTACATAGATAACTATGTTAATTATATATTTTGAAACAATGAACTCAAAGTATAACATTTATTACTTAGTTAATATTGACAATTTTTATACATTCGATTTACTTCTCCATTTTCAAATATCAGTTTTAAATATATGTTTAAGTTTTCCTTCAATATAATTAAATCACATAATACTTCATTAATATAATTATTTTATAATATATAATTATTTATATGTATAGTTATTTATATGTATTTATATTTACGATTAAAGGTTCGTGAATCGTCGGGAATAGTCAAAGGGTATTTGAATACATGAATATAGTTTAAAGTTTTTGAGATTTCAACATTACAGACTTTTCTTATCGTGTCGGAAATATATAAATATTAAGTTTAATTTTGGTCGGAAATTTTCGGGTCGTCACAAGCTACAGGTGCGGCTCCTAGTACTAGATCAATATGAAACTCTACTGATCTCAGTGGGGGTAATCCTGGCAATTCTTCTGGAAAGACGTCGGGAAATTTGTTCACTATTCGTACATCATCTACGCTTTTCTTCTCCGTTTCTAACTTCTTTAAGTGCGCCAGAACAGCAAAACGCCCCTTTTTCATAATCTTTTGTGCCTTCATGCAGCTAATAGGGTTCAACTTTGGGCTACATCTCTCCCCGTATACAATTAATGGCACACCGTATTCACGTGGTATACGAATAATCTTTTCTCCACAGATGACTTATGCTTGTACTTTGGACAACCTGTCCATGCCAACTATCACATCAAAGCTTCCCAACTTAATGGGTATTAAATCTATCTCAAATTCCACTCCAGCTAAGTTTATAATACCTCCTCAACTAATTTGGTCAAGTTTCTCAAGTTTCCCATTGGCTACTTCAACAAGCATACTCTCCTTCAAAGGTACTAACGACCAATCTATCTTAGAGCAAAAGTGTCTATCTATATAACTCCTATCAGCACCAGTATCAAACAAGACATAAGCTAATAGTTTATTAATAGTGAATGTACCTGTGACCAAGTCAGGATCCTCACGGGCATCCATGGCGTTCATGTTGAAGACTCTTCCACGTGCTGGCCCGCCATCCTTCTTCTTGTTCTGACATTCATTCAAAGCATTTCTTTGGCCCATTCAGATTTGTTCTCACCGTTGAGGTGTTGATCTTGCAATCCTTGCCGATATGTCCAGTTCGCTTACACTTTTTACATACCACGTTGCAGTACCCAGTATGATGCTTGTAGCATCTCTTACACTGCGGAAGGCTACCTTTGTAGTTAGGGTTCGAGCTAGGGTTCGGGTTAGGGTTCCTCTAGTCGTTGTTTCCCTTGAAATTCCCATACCTCTTAGCTGGGTTTTGATCAAAGACTTTTCCCTTGTTTCCGTCCCACTTACGTTTCCCATTACTAGCTCCCAACTCTGATTTCCCCTTTTCTGGCTCTTGTTAGGTAATTTGATTCATCAGGGTGTGCGCCATGCGCATAGCTTCCGGGACATCTGCTGGTTTCGAAGAGGTGACATTTCCCAGAATGGTCTTGGGAAGTCCCCACAAATACCATTCCATTCGCTTAAATTCGGGAGTAACCATCGTGGGGCACATCAAAGCTAACTCCAAGTACCTTCAGTTATAGCCATCAAGATTAGTCCCTACAACTTTCAGTTCCCAAAACTCCGCTTCCATCTTCTAAATTTCGGTTCTGGGGCAGTACTCCTTGATCATAGCCTGCTTAAACTCCTCCCATGGTGTAGCATAAGCCTCGTCAATTCCCCGAGCTTGGGCGAGTGTGTTCCACCAAGTTAAAGCGCCATCCGACAGCATGCAGGAGGCGTACTTAGTTTTTTTCACTTCGGAGCAATTACTCACGCGGAAAACAGCTTCCAACTTTTCAAACCATCTAGTCAGCCGAACAGGCCCTTCAGTACCACTGAAATTGTGGGGCTTGCTGTGATGCCCCGGGAATTTCCGACCAAATTTAAAATTTAAACTTTATATGATTTTGACACGACAAGCAAGGTCTGTAATATTGAGTCTCAAAATTTTCAAACTATTTTCATATATTAAATTACCAGTGACGATATTCGATGATTCACGAACCTTTAATTGTAAATAGAAATGTATATATAAATAATTAAACATGTAAATAATTATATATTATATTAACAAAACTATCATGTGATATAATTATTAAAGAAAACTTAAACTTGTTATTTAAAACTGTTTATTTAATTATAGAGGGTAGGTTAATTTTTGTTTATAAAACTTTTAACGGTAACAAAAGTATTTAAAATTATAATGGAGAGTATTTGTTAATATATTATTTACCTGATATTTAAAATATAGTTAAATATGTAAGTAGTATATATATATATATACATATATATATATATATATATATATATATATATATATATATACATATATATATATATATATATATATATATATATATATATGATTGAGATACAAAATTATTAATTGTATGAATACTATTACATATATAAATATTAAATATTCAATGTATATACTATGACATTAAATAACTCATAAGATATAATATTAATACATATAATTACAAAATAAAACTTAGTTATTATATTTACTTAAGTTAAAAATATAAATATTAGTATTATTGATACATGTAATTTGTTACATCATTATTATTATTTTAGGATTATTGTTAATATTATCACTAAAAATTATTATATTTTTATAGTTATCATTATTATTATAAATAATACAACATGTTATTATTATCGTCTTTATCAAGTATTGTTATTGGTTATTATTATTATTATTATTATTATTATTATTATTATTATTATTATTATTATTATTATAATACTAATATTGTTACTAGTATATACTAATGTAAATTTTTATTATTATTATTATTATTACTATTTATAATCATTATTGTTATCCTTGATTATTATTAATATTAATAAAATTATTTTTTTTATTTATTTCATTAATATATTTATATTATTAACTAAATTAATTATTATAAATAAATCAGTTATTAAGAAATCAAAAACACTGTAACATCACGATCGAATTTTTTTTAACTTTTGTCTCATGCCTTTGGTTTTATTATAATAACGAATTTGGTGATTGAATCTGTCTTCCATCTTTTTCCCAAATCATCCTATCTGTTTAGATTGTTTATCACCTGTCAATTTGGATTACAGTATAAAACAAATGCTGTTAGCAGTCGTGATCCACATATAGTTTCTATTAATTTTTTTTTTATTTTACTTCCTGTTTTTTTTTATTTCCTTTCTGTGGTATTATGTCGACAACCACACCACCCTTATATAGAGATCGATTATCACTTAGTATGAAGATACCCTATGACTCTCATATCATCATTACCATTATCACAGCAAAAACCTATTTTTAATTGATAAATATATATGTATATATATTTAAACAACTCGACACCTCTGTTATTATTACTTTTTGCCCAAAACTCGATTTCAATTGAATTTTAGAAAACTAAAAATGTGGTTTCGTTAGGAATCGTATATGTAAACTTCCTGTAAAGTTTCGAATTTCAATTCTTAAAATCAAACTCGAATTCGCGAGTCAAAGTTTTTGAAACAAAAAGTCAAATATTTTTCTTCAATCAAATTCGAGCTCTGTGTTACAATTCAAGATCAATTGACGATTCCAGTAGTTCTTATACATGTTTAGAAAACTATTTCGTGTTATAAACATTACCTATAACGATATCAATAGCGAAATAAAAATTATTTTTTTTGTTCCTAGCAGCGTCGCTGCAGTAGGCCTCTTTTATTTTTTTTATATTTTTTTTCTTTTTCGAAATCAGTTAAAATAAAACATGTTTATAAAAATCGTTTTCTGTTTTTATTATGATTTTAACACAAACAAATTAAAGGGTACGTGGCCTGGTCGAATTAAGTGAGAAGAAGAAGAGGAGATAGAAATAGGATACGGATTTACTATATTTGGAACTCAATATAAATAAGAAAATTACATACAGCGAAATGGTTTGAGTGTTGGGTCGTTGAGCGAGAGGTCGAGGGTTCGAGCCCGGTTCGGTGCAATTCTTTTTATAAAAGCTTATTAAGGTAGTTTTCTTTTCTTAAAATTATTATTATTATCATTATTATTATTGTTGTTGTTATTTTTATTATTATGATTATTATTATTGTTATTACTATGATTATTACTAATGATTGTTATTATTAGTATTATTAATATTAGGGTTATTATTATTATTATCAATATTAAGATTATAATCATTATTAGTATTATCCTTACAAAAACTATCATTTATATTATTATCATACTAGTATTATCATTATTATCATTACTGTGAAAATAAGGCAAACTAGTTTTATTATCATTAATATTAGTATTAGAATCCTTTTATAATTATTAGTATTACTATCATTATCATTAGCGTAAGTATTATTTTTAATATTGTCATTATCATTATTCTTAATATCATTATTATGATCATTACTAGAAAGACCATTATTATTATAGTTAATATAATTATTATTATTACTATTATTATTATTATTATTATTATTATTATTATTATTATTATTATTATTATTATTATTATCATTTCTATCAAAATTTATAAAATTACCATATAGATTGTCATTAGTAATAATATTACTATAACAAATAAGTATTTCCTATATAAGAGTATACTTATTACACTACCATAACATTACATATAATTATCTACATTAAGATTATTTATATAAATATTTACATATAACAAATTATTGATTTTCAATATAATATTAATCATATGTATATACATAACTATAAAAATATTAACTATTTTAATTATATACACAAATTAGATATATACATAACATATAACATAAGTTATAATATATGAAAGTGTTCAATTACGATGATATGTATTAATAGTTATACAAATAATATAGGTTCGAGAATCCGAGGCCAACCCTGCATTGTTCAGTTGTTCAGTATAGTCATATGTATTTTTACCACAAAATACATTAGGTGAGTTTTATTTGCTCCCTTTTACTCTTTACATTTTTGGGACTGAGAATACATGCAAATGCTTTAATAACTGTTTTACAATATTTATATGTGTGAGTTTCATTTGCCCTTTTTACTCTTTACGTTTTTGGGCTGAGAATACATGCAAATGCTTTATTAACTGTTTTACAATATTTATATGCGTGACTTTCATTAATCCCTTTTTAAATGCTTTTGCAATATATATTTTTGGAACAGAGAATACATGCGATGCTTTTATAAATGCTTTAAAAAATAGACACAAGAAATTGAAACTACATTATATGGTTAAATTATCGAAATCGAATATGTCCCTTTTTATTAAGTCTGGTAATCTAAGAATTAGGGAACAGACACCCTAATTGACGCGAACTCTAAAGATAGATCTATCGGGCCCAACAAGCCCCATCCAAAGTACCGGATGCTTTAGTACTTCGAAATTTATATCATGTCCGATGGAGGATCCCGGAATGATGGGGATATTCTTATATGCATATTGTGAATGTCGGTTACCAAGTGTTCAATCCATATGAATGATATTTTGTCTCTATGTATGGGACGTATGTTTATGAGAAATGGAAATATGAAATCTTGTGGTCTATTAAAATGATGGAAACGATTGTTTAAGTTAAACTAATGAACTCACCAACCTTTTGGTTGACACTTTAAAGCATGTTTATTCTCAGGTACAAAAGAAATCTTCCGCTGTGCATTTGCTCATTTTATAGATATTACTTGGAGTCATTCATGGCATATTTCAAAAGACGTTGCATTCGAGTCGTCGAGATTATCAAGATTATTATTAAGTCAATTATAGTTGAATATATTATGAAATGGTATGCATGATGTCAAATTTTGTTGTAAAGAAAGTTTGACTTTTCAAAAACGAATGCAATGTTTGTAAAATGTATCATATAGAGGTCAAGTACCTCGCGATGTAATCAACTGTTGTGAATCGTTTGTAATCGATATGGACTTCGTCCGGATGGATTAGGACGGGTCTCTACAGTTGGTATCAGAGCAGTGGTCTTAGTGAATCGGGTCTACATTAGTGTGTCTAACTGATAAGTCGTTAGGATGCATTAGTGAGTCTGGACTTCGACCGTGTCTGCATGTCAAAAGTTTTGCTTATCATTTTTGTCGAAAATCATTTGCTAATCATCCTTAGTAAATTACCTGCTTATTATTCTTAGTCTAGACACATCTTATTGCATTGACTGCATGAATAGTGTATAGACAAAATTCATATCTTAGCGTATCTGCTAATTCATATCTTAGCGTATCTGTTATTGTTATCTTTGCCTGACAGCTTCCGTAGATTCCTCCGTAACTTATGAGATTTTAGTATTATATATGCATATGTAAATTATGTATTGCAGGATACTAATCTACATCCTATAATCTATTTCTTATCGAAAATCCTTCATCTGATCGTACGAGATGAATCCCTCAACCAGTTCGAGTCCTTTAGATTCCGATAGCTATTCTGACAGCTATTTCGACATAGAGTTTCACTCGAGTTTCGAAAGCAGAGTCACCGGAATGAATCAACAAATCAGCCATCCCCAATTCATCTGATGGTTTCGTAGTCAACTTAATCAATGGAGACGCGAAGAAGACGATCCCTTCCACCAACCGAATTTACCTCTAGGCGAACAACCTGAAACACTTACCGGCGAATCAGTCCGAAACACCATTTTCACCCTCATTTCCAGGATATCTCGTAACTATTATATATTATCCACAATTCTAAATCTTATTCATCTGCTCGTTCCGACCGACAATCATCCTGAAGTAATGGAAGAAGACAACAAGCTTCGCACTCGAGTAATAAATTCGGAGAATATGGTGCAAAATTTACCAGCTTCAACAACATCACCGGCACCAACAGTACCATCGGTAATAGCACCAGTACCATCAACATCACACGCCTCAACATCTCATTATGTACCTCGAGTATAATCAACGTTCTACATATCGTTCTACATCATTTATCTTCTTTCTACCTGGCGATTATGTAATCTCTAATGTTTTAGAGATTATGTATTCTAGTTCTAACGATAAATCAAATGATATTAATATCACATTAACTCATTAAATCCATGATTACATCTGAAGAAAATATATATGTATATATGTTTTCATAAAGATTGTAATTAAAAATTCTTTTGTACAAACTGTTAATGGTGAAAATATTTTAACGGGTAGGTAATACCCGAGGAATATTTAGATTTCACATTAATAAGTACACTGTACATTATTTTAAATCTAATTCAACAGTCATTTACTATCCTACTTACATCCACCGATATACGTATTCGTTCACCACAGAATAACTATTTTCATTCAATTTCATATTTAGATTTTGACCTATCATAATCCAACAAGTGGCATAATGAAGAAATAATGGACACAATAAAAATTGATTAGAAACAGACTAATTAACAATATGAAATTTTGTTAAGGAACCACGCTAACAAGATCCTAGCTAACTGTTCCTAGCTAACTGTTAATTCCGTATTACCTTTTATTTATCGCAATTTATTTATCGCAATTTATTTATCGCATTTTATTATCGCAATTTTATTTATCGTCATTTAATTTCTGTTATTTACTTTACGCATTTTATTTATCGTCATTTAATTTCTGTATTTATTTTACGCACTTTAAATATCGGGACACGTATACAAGGTTTTGACATATCATATCGATGCATCGATATATATTATTTGGAATAACCATAGACACTCTATATGCAGTAATACAGGAGTTAGCTATACAGGGTTGAGGTTGATTCTACAATAATATATATAGTTTGAGTTGTGATCGAGTCTGAGACGTATACGGGTCACGACACGTATTAATTAATTCGAATATTATATATGACTTATTGAAATGCTAACTGTGGACTATCAACATTGAACAATTAAAATGAATTAAAATATTGATTATAACATATGAAACTAAACAATTATTCAAGTTTGCCACTTGATTTCGTCTTAAACCTCATTTGTATCTTCACGATTACATTCTGCGTTCAAACCTTTCATGATTCTTGAAAACACCTCAATCGAGAGGATGAACCAACCGCACTTCATCTACGGAAGGAAAGATTTATGCGTATAGTTATACACCTGAGAAACTCTCGGCAACTGAGTAAAAGTTTAACACGTAGCCGCGTCAGATCCTTTGGCATTTATTAGCAAAAATAACTTTGAGATCCCTTTTCAAGGTAGCCAATTTTGTCACAGCTCCAGCAAGTCAACTTCGACTTTTCATTCGAAGTAGCCTTACTATAATCCTGATATATACGATTACCCTTTTGATACTGGAGAATTCTTTTATACTCCACCATATTACCAGCAGACATACCAGCAACCTCGTTACTTTTTAGCTTAAATCTCTCTGACAAATCATTATATTTATTCATTGAAACCCTATCATATACTCATCCGCATCTTGTAACGAGAACTGCCATACCAATTACCGGGAATCAGCAATCAGTACTTTGAAAACTCACAGCATATCTACATCAACAGTTATATGTATGACATTTATCTATTAGAATTATGATCTCTCCTTCTGGAATTCTGAAAAGCACTCAATCACAAATCAATACTCTGAATGTTGAAAAAGCTGAATGAAGCAGCAGAAACCATAGACAACCGTAAACGACCATAATCATAGAAAGTTTGATGATAAAGAATAGTATGTTGGAAAAGCTCAGAAAAGTTGGACTGAAAAACGGATTGAGCTAACCACGAAGGAGACCGATGATAAATACAAGGACCATACCATATATTCAAAGAATCCAGGTAATTCTAGATCCGATGAAACCTTCAAAGAATATCTTGCTCCGAAGTCATGTTAAAATCTTGCAGAAAATCTTTCTCCATCAACCATCGAACTTAGAGATTCCAAAATATCATCATCAATATCTTCGATATTTCTGAGGATATTTTCATAAATATTCTTGTCCAAAATTATATACCTCTTCGTGCTTCCTGTGTATCATTATATTGGAAACATTCAATAGAAAATTTAGTACCGAAAAGCAGATTATGCGAAACTATGAAGAAAGCCGTGGACAAATCACAAAGAATAAGTTTGACTTTAAAGAATCTAAATGATTCAATGTCTGCTGAAGTCTTTAGCGAATATCTTGCTCGTTACTCTAAACCCTTGCAGACAATAGTCTCCATCATTCTCTGATCTTAGATATTCAAAGATATTATTGTATCTTTCATTATAAATATCCTCCATATTTCTGAAGATATTTTTATAATTATTCTTATCTGAAATCATTAATCTTTTCGTGCTATCAGTGTTACATCATATAGAAACTGTTAGTTTCTATATTCTGTGAACTTTCGAGCTTAAAATATGAATGTTATTGAAGTAATGTTGGGAACTGATGCATGAGTTAGTATAATATAATGACACTTGATCAACGTGATTATATTACAGTAAGTCATGCTGAGTTTCCAATGGAACGTGATGATTCACAGATCATAACGTCATCATGTCCCATGTTACATAACTCTGTCATTCTGCTTAACTTCTGAACAAATCAAGAAAACATATTCTTGATAGTTCTATTCTCAGTGATTATGATGAATTTGAAAATCAAATTGTGCTATCACGTTCCTTCCTGCTTAGAACATTATAATCATTCGAAACTCCATACCTATGAATTCTGGACCGTTACTTGCGAAAAGTAAACAAAAGCATGAAGCTCCGAAATAGAAAGGGGGTATAAATCGCAGCAAATAAGAGAGCGCATTAACTGTGGATGACAATAATTATAGGAGACAGAAGCAGTAACATTGAAACATAAGGGAAGATATAAAACCAAATAACAACACAGAAGTTACAAACCGTGGATATTAATACGAATAGCAATATAAAGACACGGTATAATTAAGAATAGTATTTCCCCAAGGCAATAGTAGAAGTAAACAGATTTTCTAGTGGAAAATTGAAAGGAATGATGACAGATACATAGATAGGAAAATATCAAGAATCAGAACTGGATGGAGCATGTCCATAATATTTTAGAAGTAGGAATAGAGGAAGAAAGTATAGGAATGGTGAAAGTAATGGAACGGAAGAAGTTCATTTAAAGTGAAAATACCAGACAACGAAATCAAGGCAGATTTCCGCATTAATTATAGAGATCTTAATTTCCTTACTCGCCGAAGAATCAAATCTTTTAGATTTCGAAGATTTTCTTCAAATTCCTTGAATTCCGGAATTCAAGCAAAACAACGTCAAAAGTTAAGACAAATCTTTATCCTCTCATTGCACTATTTTGTGATAGCTTCATTCGTACTCTTCGAATAATCGAATAGTTTTATCCACACTACTCAATGGTGATAAAACTCAATATATCAACTCATATTCATCATGAAAACATTTTTATTGTTAGCCATGACCACCTCACTCAAATTTCGGGACGAAATTTCTTTAACGGGTAGGTACTGTGATGCCCCGGGAATTTCCGACCAAATTTAAAATTTAAACTTTATATGATTTCGACACGACAAGCAAGGTCTGTAATATTGAGTCTCAAAATTTTCAAACTATTTTCATATATTAAATTAGCAGTGACGATATTCGATGATTCACGAACCTTTAATTGTAAATAGAAATGTATATATAAATAATTAAACATGTAAATAATTATATATTATATTAACAAAACTATCATGTGATATAATTATTAAAGAAAACTTAATCTTGTTATTTAAAACTGTTTATTTAATTATAGAGGGTAGGTTAATTTTTGTTTATAAAACTTTTAACGTTAACAAAAGTATTTAAAATTATAATGGAGAGTATTTGTTAATATATTATTTACCTGATATTTAAAATATAATAACTAAGTTTTATTTTGTAATTATATGTATTAATATTATATGTTATGAGTTATTTAATGTCATAGTATATACATTGAATATTTAATATTTATATATGTAATAGTATTCATATGTAGTGACCCGAACTTTTCCATGTTTATATATATTAATTGAGATTGATGTTTACATGATTAAATGTTTCCAACATGTTAAGCAATCAAACTTGTTAAGACTTGATTAATTGAAATAGGTTTCATATAGACAATTGACCACCCAAGTTGACCGGTGATTCACGAACGTTAAAACTTGTAAAAAAAACTATATGATGACATATATATGGTTATATATATAGTTAACATGATATTATGATAAGTAAACATATCATTAATTATATTAACAATGAACTACATATGTAAAAACAAGACTACTAACTTAATGATTTTGAAACGAGACATATATGTAACGTTTATCGTTGTAACGACATTTAATGTATATATATCATATTAAGAGATATTCTTACATCATAATATCATGATAATATAATAATTTAAAATCTCTTTTGATATTATAAACATTGGGTTAACAACATTTAACAAGATCGTTAACCTAAAGGTTTCAAAACAACACTTACATGTAACGACTAACGATGACTTAACGACTCAGTTAAAATGTATATACATGTAGTGTTTTAATATGTATTTATACACTTTTGAAAGACTTCAATACACTTATCAAAATACTTCTACTTAACAAAAATGCTTACAATTACATTCTCGTTCAGTTTCATCAACAATTCTACTCGTATGCACCCGTATTCGTACTCGTACAATACACAGCTTTTAGATGTATGTACTATTGGTATATACACTCCAATGATCAGCTCTTAGCAGCCCATGTGAGTCACCTAACACATGTGGGAACCATCATTTGGCAACTAGCATGAAATATCTCATAAGATTACAAAAATATGAGTAATCATTCATGACTTATTTACATGAAAACAAAAATTACATATCCTTTATATCTAATCCATACACCAACGACCAAAAACACCTACAAACACTTTCATTCTTCAATTTTCTTCATCTAATTGAACTCTCTCAAGTTCTATCTTCAAGTTCTAAGTGTTCTTCATAAATTCCAAAAGTTCTAGTTTCATAAAATCAAGAATACTTTCAAGTTTGCTAGCTCACTTCCAATCTTGTAAGGTGATCATCCAACCTCAAGAAATCTTTGTTTCTTACAGTAGGTTATCATTCTAATACAAGGTAATAATCATATTCAAACTTTGGTTCAATTTCTATAACTATAACAATCTTATTTCAAGTGATGATCTTACTTGAACTTGTTTTCGTGTCATGATTTTGCTTCAAGAACTTTGAGCCATCCAAGGATCCATTGAAGCTAGATCCATTTTTCTCTTTTCCAGTAGGTTCATCCAAGGAACTTAAGGTAGTAATGATGTTCATAACATCATTCGATTCATACATATAAAGCTATCTTATTCGAAGGTTTAAACTTGTAATCACTAGAACATAGTTTAGTTAATTCTAAACTTGTTCGCAAACAAAAGTTAATCCTTCTAACTTGACTTTTAAAATCAACTAAACACATGTTCTATATCTATATGATATGCTAACTTAATGATTTAAAACCTGGAAACACAAAAAACACCGTAAAACCGGATTTACGCCGTCGTAGTAACACCGCGGGCTGTTTTGGGTTAGTTAATTAAAAACTATGATAAACTTTGATTTAAAAGTTGTTATTCTGAGAAAATGATTTTTATTATGAACATGAAACTATATCCAAAAATTATGGTTAAACTCAAAGTGGAAGTATGTTTTCTAAAATGGTCATCTAGACGTCGTTCTTTCGACTGAAATGACTACCTTTACAAAAATGACTTGTAACTTATTTTTCCGACTAGAAACCTATACTTTTTTTGTTTAGATTCATAAAATAGAGTTCAATATGAAACCATAGCAATTTGATTCACTCAAAACGGATTTAAAATGAAGAAGTTATGGGTAAAACAAGATTGGATAATTTTTCTCATTTTAGCTACGTGAAAATTGGTAACAAATCTATTCCAACCATAACTTAATCAACTTGTATTATATATTATGTAATCTTGAGATACCATAGACACGTATACAATGTTTCGACCTATCATGTCGACACATCTATATATATTTCGGAACAACCATAGACACTCTATATGTGAATGTTGGAGTTAGCTATACAGGGTTGAGGTTGATTCCAAAATATATATAGTTTGAGTTGTGATCAATACTGAGATACGTATACACTGGGTCGTGGATTGATTCAAGATAATATTTATCGATTTATTTCTGTACATCTAACTGTGGACAACTAGTTGTAGGTTACTAACGAGGACAGCTGACTTAATAAACTTAAAACATCAAAATATATTAAAAGTGTTGTAAATATATTTTGAACATACTTTGATATATATGTATATATTGTTATAGGTTCGTGAATCAACCAGTGGCCAAGTCTTACTTCCCGACGAAGTAAAAATCTGTGAAAGTGAGTTATAGTCCCACTTTTAAAATCTAATATTTTTGGGATGAGAATACATGCAGGTTTTATAAATGATTTACAAAATAGACACAAGTACGTGAAACTACATTCTATGGTTGAATTATCGAAATCGAATATGCCCCTTTTTATTAAGTCTGGTAATCTAAGAATTAGGGAACAGACACCCTAATTGACGCGAATCCTAAAGATAGATCTATTGGGCCTAACAAACCCCATCCAAAGTACCGGATGCTTTAGTACTTCGAAATTTATATCATATCCGAAGGGTGTCCCGGAATGATGGGGATATTCTTATATATGCATCTTGTTATTGTCGGTTACCAGGTGTTCACCATATGAATGATTTTTATCTCTATGTATGGGATGTGTATTGAAATATGAAATCTTGTGGTCTATTGTTACGATTTGATATATATAGGTTAAACCTATAACTCACCAACATTTTTGTTGACGTTTTAAGCATGTTTATTCTCAGGTGATTATTAAGAGCTTCCGCTGTCGCATACTTAAATAAGGAAAAGATTTGGAGTCCATGCTTGTATGATATTGTGTAAAAACTGCATTCAAGAAACTTATTTTGTTGTAAAATATTTGTATTGTAAACCATTATGTAATGGTCGTGTGTAAACAGGATATTTTAGATTATCATTATTTGATAATCTACGTAAAGCTTTTTAAACCTTTATTGATGAAATAAAGGTTATGGTTTGTTTAAAAATGAATGCAGTCTTTGAAAAACGTCTCATATAGAGGTCAAAACCTCGCAACGAAATCAATTAATATGGAACGTTTTTAATCAATAAGAACGGGACATTTCAGTTGGTATCCGAGCGTTGGTCTTAGAGAACCAGAAAATTTGCATTAGTGTGTCTTATCGAGTTTGTTAGGATGCATTAGTGAGTCTGGACTTCGACCGTGTTTTCTTTAAAAATGATTGCTTAACATTTTTGTTGGAAACTATATATTTTTAACATATGAATATTATGTGATATATTAATCTCTTTACGTGTTTGATATTATGTGATAGATGTCTACTGATGTCAAAGCAGAGGGGTATAAAATACTATTAATTTTTACTAGGAAATACTATTAAATACGATACAATTTTACACAAGATATTTATTTATTTATAGAATGGATATACTTAAACCTTGCTACAACACTTATAGGCAGTGTACCTAATCGTACAGTAGTGTAGTTTTTAGTAAGTCCGGTTCGTTCCACAGGGAAATCTTTAAACAAAGCTCAACGCTATATTAGTTTACTTTTATAAAAATACAAATATATATATAAGTGATATTATTATTATAAAGGGGGGTTTTTACCGTTTAATGACCGGTTTGTCGATTTTAAAACTTTAGTCGCAGTTAAAATCTAATGTAAAATATAAAATAAATACAAGACTTAAATTAAAGCGTAAAGTAAATAACGATAATGAAATTGCGAATAAAAATGCGATAAAATAAAATTACGATAATTAAAAGTACGATAATTAAAAGTGCGATTAAATAAAATAACAATAAATAAAAGTGCGATAATTAGAAGTGCAATTAAATATAAAATAAAGGAGATTAAATATGAAATAAAAGAATTATGCTTATTTAAACTTCCGTAATCATGATGTTTGACGTGTTGATTTTAGTTTTATGCCCATGGGTTAATTGTCCTTTGTCCTGGATTATTCAATATGTCCGTCTGGTTTTTGTCCATAACAGTCCATCAGTCATAAATATAAATTGCAAGTGTCCTTGTCAAATTATTATTATACCCGAAGATAAATATTCCAACTAATTGGGGATTCGAATTGTAACAAGGTTTTAATACTTTGTTTAATGAATACACCAGGTTATCGACTGCGTGTAAACCAAGGTTTTACTACTTTGTTAACAATTACACCAATTACCCTTGAATGTAATTTCACCCCTGTTTTAATTATTCTAGTGGCTATTAATCCATTCCCGTGTCCGGTTAAATGAACGATTATTCGTACATATAAATATCCCGCCCATCGTGTCCGATCGAGTGTATATGGTAATTTATAGGGACGCCCAATTGTAAATCTTTATATTAACATTAACAAACTTTCATTTAGTTAAACAAATATAAAGCCCATTAATAGCCCATAGTCTAGTTTCCACAAGTGTCGTTCTTTTGTCCAAACCCCAATTATGGTACAAAGCTCAATTACCCAATTTTAGTAATTAGCCCAACATCATGATTACTTCGTTTTAAATAAGCATAATAATAACTTAGCTATGAGACATTAATATAAAAAGGTTGAACATAACTTACAATGATTAAAAATAGCGTAGCGTTACACGGACAGAATTTCGACTTACACCCTTACAACATTCGCTAACATACCCTTATTATTAGAATTATAATTAAAATTAAAATATAAATTATAAATATAAATATATATTACTTCGTATGAATGAGAAGAAAAAATGATGAAAATATGATCAGAATTCGGGTTGATTTATAGCCAGACTTGAAATTTGGGGCTCCGCGACTTGCGGCAAAATGGCCTTCAAACTCCGCGAGTCGCGGAGAGGTATTTTCAGTTTACACCCTTGGAGTTTCCTGCTGCCGACGGTTTTAAATATATATATATAATATATATATAATTAATATAATTAATTATATATTATATTATATTTATATATATAGTTAACTTGTAATTTTTAGTCCGTTGCGTCGAGCGTTAAGAGTTGACTCTGGTCCCGGTTCCGGTTTTTCGAACGTCCTCGCGTACAATTTAATATCTTGTACTTTGCGTTTTGAATCTTGTACTCTTGTGATTTTGAGACGTTTCTTATCAATAATTGGAACCTTTTTGATTGTCTTTTGTTCTTTTGAGCTTTTTGGTCGTTTGCGTCTTCAAATCGTCGAATCTGTCTTTTGTCTTCACCTTTTATTATTTAAACGAATATCACTTGTAAATAGAACAATTGCAACTAAAAGCTTGTCTTTCTTGAGGAATAATGCTATGAAATATATGTTCGTTTTTAGCATTATCAAATATTCCCACACTTGAGCGTTGCTTGTCCTCAAGCAATATTGTCTTGAAATACTAGAATCACTTCTTTATTCTTCACACTTTGTACATCAGTGATTTCTATACGGCGGTATAAACAATGGTAGTAACGATATGGTTTACAGTCCCACATGACTATAAAAATTTAGATCCATTAAGGAAATTGGATCTTTATGAAAACATTTGATCTTTTGAAAATTAAATCTAGTTTTTACCCTAGATAAGTTTTCCGGAATAACCCTTTACCGGTGTTTGCAAAATATTTTTGTGGGTTTGGTGGGTTTCAGATTTGAAAATTTTAGCTCAAAACTTGCGGTTTTGTGTCACCCACTTGCTAACCTTGTATTTGGAAAGCAACACGTCCAGTTTACTTGTTCCGTATATTACCTTTCGGCAAACTACCGTCCGGTTGTAAAGGAAAGCGTTGAACAAGCAACTGTTTAATGCAATGTCCCGTGACATGCTTTTGATTATGGTCTATAACGTGTCGGACGCAATTACTATCCTTGGTAGGAGCAATAGTAAAGCTCACCCTTATAATTTGTCGGTCTGGCACAAGGTCCTGTCTTTGACCATGCTATGCAACCACCGTTCTTACGGTTGACACCCGATTTGATTCAGGTGACCTAATGAATTCCAGGTGAATTCCTAGGATTTTACGTTCAATGGTAATGAACGCATTGAAAATAGGGTTTTCAGAAAACAAATCGGTTTATAATTTTGATCAAAATATTTTTTCGTTTAAGCTCGAGTTTAGATATCATTGAATTCCATGAGTTTGAATTCTCAATCTTTAAGGTCAATCTCTAGGATTGAGTAATATCAGTCTTAAAAGCTGATTTTTAATCTTTAAGGAGATTATCCTTTCTGGGGATCTGATTCATTAGTCTTATCCAGCTAATTTGCACGGTGCCTCCCCATTGTACGAGATAAATCCTTCTCATGGTTAGGATAAATCTGACCACTTGGCGACCCTGTTTAATGCTGAGGTCCGTGGATTTCCAGCTGATTTTAGTGATGACTTTTCTAGATTTTTCGTCAACCTACAGCTGGTCTGAACGACAACTTCATGACCTAAATCAAGAAGCGCGTGTCTTTTTCGGAAGACTTTACTTCCTTTTAATGATGGAATTGATTCATCGTGTAGATCCATCTCTTCTTTTCTTTCATTGGGTAAAACAGTTTAGTTTAGTCCAAAGCAAAAGTATTTTCAGTTATTTGTTATAGATATATGTGACATATGTTTAAAATAATTTGGTAAATTTTCCCACACTTGGCTTTTTATTTTTCTTTTTATCGTCCTCTATTCCATTTTAAATGAATTTTGACGTTTTAGTTTGTTTCTCAATTTATGTTCTTTCCGAGGTAACAATAATTTCGGTGTTAAAACCTAGTTTTATCGTTCATAAATATGTATAAACATGATTTGAATTCATTTAATTGAAAATTTAGAAAAATTTTACTAGAATTGGGTAGTCAGTATATAAGACTAGGGCTGTTCTTTTTTATCAGAGAGCACTAGATTCTAATACAACTACTGCTTTACTAGTATTTTTAATGGTAACCAAGTGTTTAATATAAAAATTTTAAAATCCGAAAGAATTTAACCCCTTCCCACACTTAAGATCTTGCAATGCCCTCATTTGCAAGAAATCAGTAACAATTTAAATTATTGAGGGTGATTTGTGTGAAAATGATTAAATTTTTACCAAAGTTTCCAAATATATTGGCGTTTGTTTGCTGAATGATAAATGGTGCACGTCATTTGTTCATTCCGTCTTGTTGTTATTTCACATATATTTTGCATCATTATCGTCAAAATTACTTGCTTTTGCTGAACTTAATGCCAGTCTTTGAAAATGCGTTGTTTTACCCTGTTGTATACATAAGATAAACTGCAAACATATATACATATTTTTGAAGTTTGGTTTATTACCCCACATTCAAAAATTATTAAAATATAAGAATAAAAGTTAGATAATTATAAAAATGATTACAATATTAACAAAAATATTAAATATATCAATAATTACAAATTACAAAATAATAAAAAAAAATAAGTAAACTAAGGATGATATTGGTACCAATAGGGGTTCCACGCATAACCATAAGTGCTATAGAATGCTTCGGCAGGGTCATACGTAGGATATGGTGGCTGCATCTCTATCGACCAAGGAGGGAAGACGGGTTTCGGAGTAGGAATATAGTTTCTACCTATATGTTGGCAATGCGCTATGATCTGGTTCTGATGAACTTGCCAATCTTCAAATGCTCTCTGTCTAGCATTTTCGTATTCCTGAGAAGCTATAAACCTATGCATTTCTTGCATCTGGTTCCCCCCTCCTACATTACCTTGTTCCTGGTTTCTCTCTACCTGTGGATGTCTACCATTGTATCGTACTGCGGCGTTATTTCGCCGCTTCAAAACTTTAGCACCATGGTATACATTTAAACCTATAGTGTCGCGGGGTTCCGGCTCTTCTACCAATAATCCCCCCCGACTTATATCCACACCGAGATATTCACCAATCAAAGTAATAAAAATACCACCTCCTATTATGCTATGTGGACGCATCCCTCGAACCATAGCTGATAAATAATAACCCACACAATATGGTATACTTACAGCGCTGTGTGGGTCTCGAATACACATATGGTAAAACAAATCTTGTTCATTTACCTTTTCTTTGTTTTTACCCCTTTGTGTAATCGAATTAGCTAAAAACCT
The DNA here is from genome assembly GCF_046630445.1 of Rutidosis leptorrhynchoides. NCBI lineage: Eukaryota > Viridiplantae > Streptophyta > Magnoliopsida > Asterales > Asteraceae > Rutidosis > Rutidosis leptorrhynchoides. The sequence goes on from NC_092340.1 coordinate 145,387,363, forward strand.
ATGTATTACTCTTAATTCGGCTCTATCTATATCCAAATAAGAGTAGTTTCCCCCTTTGAAACGGTGGTGGCTTGTCATTTGACTCCACACACCGTGTGTATCAAAATTTTCATCTATTTTCCTACCGTTTAGTATCAATCCTCTACAATCGGCAGACGCTAACTCCTCAGGCGTATATATACGTAAAGCCTGAGCCATGTCCAGTAAAGACATGTGGCGCATCGAACCGCCTAACAAAAATCTAATAAAAGAACGATCAGTTAAACTAGCTACCCGATCATTCAACTCTATACTACATAACAACTCTTCACACCATACTTTATATACAGGTCTGCGTATGGTGAATAAACATATCCAGTCATTAAAAGAAGAATTACCATACCTCTGTACCAGTAATTCCCTAATTGGCCCGGCCAATTCTACAGCTTCCAAGGGTCCCCATTCTATGACCCTTGGTACCTCAACAACCTTGGAATGAAGAGTATGCAAACCCCGTTGATATTTTGGATAATCTATCCAAAGTCTGTCAAATCGCAGGTTCGGGTGCAACTGTTCCAAGTGCATATCTGAAAAGGTCATGACTGGATGAGGTACATCCTGCTTGTAGTAGTTATCTACCTCCTGTTGTTCCAAGTTCTCAGCAGGAGCATGGCGGGCTTGGGATGAAGATTCACCCCTTTCATTCTGCAAAACACATCAAACACAAATTTTGTGCATCCAAATATGCATTAGTGTCAGCAAAATCATCAATCAAAATAATTACAATGACATTATCAATTTATATCAAACTTAAGCTTATTTTCACATTTTTATCAAATCTACACTTTTTCAAATAAGCATATACGAAAATTTTTGCCAAGTTCATAAGCATTCAACTCAAATAACATGTCAAAATAATCATTACTAGCAAATAAACAAGTCTCAAATGGCATTATCTTTCAAAAATCAAGTTCATGAATTTTGGACTCGAAAAAGTCCACTTTAATTCTCAAAATCATGTTTAGGCTCAAAGTTTGGATCATTTAACTACCTAGACATGTTACACTACTCAATTTAGCAACAATTCATGACAAAAATCGGCCATAACCTGTTTATATCAAAAAGCCCCAAATTGCTCAAGAACACAAACCCTAGATTATTCAAAATTTGAAGTTTAAGGCTTCTAATCATGTTAAACATCATCAATCTAGGTTATACAAGCATAATACATAAACAATTTAAGTCTAATTACACTAAAAAGCATCAAAATCAAATTGGGGAAAAATAGCTCAAGAACACTAAAATTCGAATTAAATGGTGTTTAGGTGTAGAAATTTACCGTTTTTCTTGAGTAGTTCCTAGATATCATCCTTCTCAACATGATTTTAGCAAAAAATTTGGTGATTAACGGTTAAAAAATGAGATTTTTGGGGGTGATTTTCGGGTTTTTCGGGGGTTCTTTTCGCAGAAAATTTCTGTGTTTTTGGTGGTGGGAGTAAACTGATCGTGCAGCTGTTTTATTTTTTTTCTGTGTTTTGGTCCCTCCGCGAGTCGCGGAGGTTTTGAACTGGAAACTCCGCGAGTCGCGGAGTTTACCCCTTTTTTTTTTTTTTTTTTTTTTTTTTTTTTTTTTTTTTTTTTTTTTTAACTTATAAAAACAATTAAGTAATTAATTTTAAACTTTTGTTTCCCTTGTTATTTAGGACGAGGTCGTTTCGGATCGATGTCCTAGTCCGTCCCTCGACAAAATTTTAAAATTTGTCTTTTTGTAGCGATTGTTTTAAAAGCTAAGATTTTTGGGTTTTTTAATGTTTTTGGCATACTTTAAATCAATAAGATTAAAAATAATGATAATAAAAGTTCTCGTCCCTCCCTCGGGTAAAGCAATTTCGGTTCAAAGACCTAGTCTTCAACTTACGACGAATTTTAAAAATCATATTCTTAACTTAATGAGATAAAGTAAATTTTTGTTTTTAAATTTACACAACATAAATATAAAATTCAAAATTAAAATTAAAAATTCACACCAAACTAAAAATTTAAAATGCATAAAATTAAAATTCATATTTTAAAAATTAAAAATTCACACCAAACTTTTTTTAAAAAAAATTCAAATATTTACAATTTTAAAAATATTGTTTTTACAAAGTTTAAAATATTAACTTAAGATTTAAATATTAATTTTAAAAACATGGTAAAAAATAAAATTAAAAATCTTTTTGTCTTTTTATCCCACTTTAATCAATCAAATATTATCAAAAATATGCGCCCCTCTTTTCGGTAAAGTAATTTCGGTTCCAAGACCTAATTTAACTCATGACGAATTTTTGAAATATTTTGGGTTGATTGATTAAAGATATTTATACCTTAAGAATAAACGTTAAATTTCGCAGTGATGTAATAAATTTTTGAATGATATCAATAATTTCGGTCGCCAAACCTAATTTTATTTAATACCAATTTAATACTTTTTAGCGAACAAATTAGCGTTTATTATCAAAAGGTTAAAAATAAAAATAAAAATAAAAACTGTACAGACATACCTGTGAAATAGATTTCTTAGTTATATGATCTATTATATTCATAAGATAGTCGGTTTAATTGGTTTTCCATGGCTGCATAGGCGTAACCTCGAGCATTCATTGTCTTTTCTTCTAAACATATGAACGGTCCGTCTCTGCATAAAGTAACAAATTCGGTATTTGAATAGGTTTGATTATTTGAACATTTACCTCCATGTGACCATTTTCCGCATTTGTGACATTTTTCTAGGTGTCGTGCTCTTCTTTTCGCTGCGGATTTTGATTTTCCTTTACCAAATTGTAACTTATTATCTTCGCATCTGGATCCTTTTCTAACTCCGTCCATTCTTTCTCTGATTACTGATACTATTTCACTCGGGAGTATGTCATTATTACGTTTAGTGATCAAAGCGTGTAGCATTAGACCATGGTTTAGTTCACAGGCAGTCTTCATTTTGTAAAAACCTAAAAAAAATAAAAATTCAGAATGGGGGGAGAAGACTAGTTCTTTAGGGTCTGCTAGGGAAAGACCATACGTGTTCCATTTTCGAGAATTACACGAAAACAGACAATCTAACTCTAACAGAAATATATATTATTCTTTAAAGACTTGATTCTCCCCACACTTAGTTAGCTGTGGTGTCGAAATTGTGATTAACTTCGTTGTCGACTTCCATCGGACCCTGTATGTAATGTTTAACTCTGTGACCATTAACTTTAAATTCAATCCCATTTGAATTTATCAATTCTATCGTTCCGTATGGGAAAACTCTTTTGACTATGAATGGTCCAGACCATCTTGATTTCAATTTTCCAGGAAATAGCTTGAATCGTGAATTGAAAAGAAGAACTCTGTCTCCTTCTTTAAATTCTTTTGAACTTCTGATTCTTTTATCATGCCATTTCTTCGTTCTTTCTTTATAGATTAACGAATTATCGTATGCTTCATGTCTTAATTCTTCTAATTCGTTTAGTTGACTTAATCGTAGACGTCCGGCTTCATGTAAATCAAGATTACATGTCTTCAAAGCCCAAAATGCTTTGTGTTCAATTTCTACTGGAAGATGACATGCTTTTCCATACACAAGTCTAAAAGGTGTGGTTCCAATTGGAGTTTTGTAGGCTGTTCTAAAAGCCCAGAGTGCATCCTCCAATTTAATGGACCATTCCTTAGGATTTGATCCTACGGTTTTCTCTAGAATACGTTTTAAAGCTCGGTTTGTATTTTCAACTTGTCCACTTGTTTGTGGATGATATGCGGTGGAGATTTTATGAGTTACTCCATATCTTTTAAGAACTTTCTCAAGTTGATTATTACAGAAATGAGTACCCCGATCACTTATTAAAGCTTTCGGTGTTCCAAACCTTGCAAAAAGACGTTTCAAAAAGTTGACTACAACTCGTGCATCGTTAGTTGGGAGAGCTTGTGCTTCCGCCCATTTAGATACATAATCAATAGCTACGAGTATATATAGATTATTATGAGATTTTGGAAATGGACCCATAAAGTCAATACCCCAAATGTCAAATACTTCACATACTTGGATGACATTTTGTGGCATTTCATCACGTTGACTTATTCTTCCGGCCCTTTGACATGCATCACAGGATTTGTAAAGAAGGTGTGCGTCTTTGTAAATTGTAGGCCAATAGAATCCAGCTTCATAAACTTTTCTTGCTGTTAGTTGAGGCCCATAATGCCCTCCTGTTGGTCCTGTGTGACAATGGTTTAAAATTTTACTAGCTTCATCTCCAAATACACATCGGCGTATTATTCCATCGGGACAACTTTTAAACAGATGTGGATCTTCCCAGAAATAGTGTTTTATATCACTGAAGAATTTCTTTCGTCTTTGGTACGATAATCCTTTTTCAAGGAATCCACAAACTAAGTAGTTTGCATAGTCTGCAAACCATGGGATTTCTTTATAATCTATCTTCAATAGATATTCATCAGGAAAGTTGTCTTGTATGGCCGATTCATTCAGAACTTCTAATTCGGGATTTTCAAGACGAGAAAGATGATCAGCGGCGAGATTTTCTGCTCCTCTTTTATCTCGGATTTCAATATCAAACTCTTGTAAGAGTAAGATCCAACGGATTAATCTTGGTTTAGCATCTTGTTTTGAAAATAGGTATCTAAGAGCAGAATGGTCGGTATAGACCATCGTTTTTGCTAGAACGAGATATGATCGAAATTTGTCAAAAGCAAAGACAATAGCAAGGAGTTCTTTTTCAGTAGTTGTATAGTTCGTTTGTGCTCCTTGTAATGTCTTACTAGCATAATATATAGGTTGAAATCGTTTTTCAATCCTTTGTCCTAAAACGGCTCCCATTGCAAAATCACTTGCATCGCACATTAGTTCAAATGGTAGATTCCAATTTGGTGTTATCATGATCGGTGCATTAGTGAGTTTTTCTTTAAGAATATTAAAAGATTTGATACACTCATCTGAAAAGATGAATGGCGCATCCTTTTCTAGGAGTTTATTCATAGGAGTGGCAATTTTTGAAAAATCTTTTATGAAACGTCGGTAAAAACCGGCATGCCCTAGAAAACTCCTAACTCCTCTAACATTGGTGGGATGTGGAAGTTTAGCAATTACATCTACTTTAGCTCTATCCACTTCAATTCCTTCTTTTGAAATTTTATGTCCAAGAACGATGCCTTCTTTAACCATGAAATGGCATTTCTCCCAATTAAGTACTAGATTTGATTTTTCGCATCTAATTAGCATTCGTTCCAGATTTACTAGACATGATTTAAATGTATCACCGAAGACTGAAAAGTCATCCATGAATACTTCCATGCATTCTTCTATCATGTCGTGAAAAATCGCCATCATACACCTTTGAAAGGTTGCAGGGGCGTTACAAAGTCCAAATGGCATGCGTTTGTAAGCAAAAGTACCATAAGGGCACGTGAATGTGGTTTTCTCTTGGTCTTCGGGTGCTATTGGAATTTGAAAATATCCGGAAAATCCATCTAGAAAACAATAGTAACTATTTCCGGCTAATCTTTCCAACATTTGATCTATGAAAGGTAAGGGAAAGTGATCTTTTCTGGTGGCGTCATTTAATTTTCTATAATCAATACATACACGCCATCCTGTTACAGTCCTAGTAGGAATAAGCTCATTTTTCTCATTTGTGATAACAGTCATGCCACCCTTCTTAGGCACGCATTGAACTGGGCTTACCCATGGACTATCAGAAATTGGATATATCAAACCTGCATCTAGCAGTTTAATAATCTCTTTCTTAACTACATCTTGCATATTAGGATTTAGTCTTCGTTGGCGTTGCACATACGTTTTATGACCTTCTTCCATAAGGATTTTATGTGTGCAATACGAAGGACTTATTCCTTTAATATCATGAATCTTCCATGCAATGGCTGGTTTATGAGCTTTCAACACAGAAATGAGTTGTGATTTCTCATTTTCAGTAAGAGAAGACGATATTATTACAGGTAATTCAGATTCACCATGTAAATAAGCGTATTCCAAATGGTTTGGAAGTGGCTTTAACTCTAATTTCGGAGGTTCTTCTATCGATGATTTATATCGATATCTGTCTTCTTCTTTTAGCATTTGAATTTCTTCTGTTGTTGGTTCATATCCATTAGCTATAAGTGTAGCTAACATTTCAGCTTCATCAATTGGTTCATTACCTTCTCCTAAAGAACATTCTCCTGTTCCTTGTAATTCTGGAAATTCTTCTAATAATTCTGCATGTGCATCTATAGTTTGAATATAATAACATGTATCATCTGCAGATTGTGGTTGTTGCATTGCTCTATCAACTGAAAAGGTAACACTCTCATCCTCTATACTTAGGGTCAGTTTCTTACCGAACACGTCTATCATTGCTTTAGCCGTGTTTAAGAATGGTCTTCCTAATATGAGAGGAACTTGAGAATCTTCTTCCATGTCCAAAACAACAAAATCTACTGGAAATACTAAAGTACCAACTTTAACTAGCATGTTCTCCATTATCCCTCTAGGATATTTTATTGATCTATCGGCTAGTTGTATGCTTATTCTTGTTGGTTTTAATTCTCCAAGGTCTAGTTTAGCGTATAGTGAATACGGCATTAGATTTATACTAGCACCTAAGTCTGCCAATGCTTCTATTGAACTAAGACTACCCAGAAAACATGGAATTGTGAAACTTCCTGGATCAGATAGTTTTTCTGGTATCTTATTCAACAGCACTGCTGAACAATTAGCATTCATAGTAACAGCCGAGAGTTCTTCCATTTTCTTTCTATTCGTGATTAGATCTTTCAAGAATTTAGCATACCTTGGCATTCCTGAAATCACATCAATGAAAGGAAGATTTACATTTATCTGTTTAAACATATCCAAGAATTTGGATTGCTCGGCTTCAAGTTTTTCTTTCTTCATTTTACTCGGATAAGGAAGTGGTGGTTGGTATGGTTTAACATAAGGTTTATCCTTAACTGTGTTATCTTCATTAACCTTTTCAACTACCGGTTCTTTTTCCTTATCTTGATCAGGTTGTGGTTCTTGTGGAGTAGGAATAGTTTCATCAGAAGTTACAGGTATTTCAGGTGGTTTAAGTGTTGTACCACTTCTTGTGGTAATAGCTTTAGCTGTTTCATTCCGGGGGTTAGCATTTGTATCACTAGGTAAACTTCCCGGTTTTCTTTCACCTATTAACCTTGCTAGGTTACTTACTTCTTGTTCCAGATTTTGAATAGAAGCTTGTTGATTTCTAAATGCTTGAGCATTTTGTTCATTGGTTTGTTTTTGAGATGTGAAAAACTGCGTTTGAGTTTCAACTAGCTTCGTCATCATATCTTCTAAATTCGGCTTTTTATCATCGGTTTGTTGTGGTGGTTTGTTTTGAAAATTTGGTCTTTGCTGATTATAAGTATTATTGGATACTTGTTGATTGCTAGGACCTTGTTGGTTGTTGTATGGAATATTTCGGTTATAATTCTGGTTTTGATTGTAAATCGGTCTTGGCGGTTGATAATTATTCTGATAATTATTTCCAGGCCTTTGGTTTATGTATGAAATATTCTCTCTTTGTTCCATTGTTAATTCAATACTTAGACAATCTTTTGTCAAATGTGGTCCTCCAGACTGCTCACAACTAATTCGTATAGCATGAATATCTTTAGTCATCTTTTCCATTCGTCTCTCGAAAGCATCTATCTTTGCCGAAATGGAATCTAAGTCATGGCTAGAATCGGCTCTAGCTGCTTTAGATGATCTAATGATATCTTTTTCTTGGTGCCACTCATGTGAGTGGGAAGCAGTGTTATCAATAATTTTGTAAGCATCAGTTTCGGTTTTCTTCATAATAGAACCACCAGCTGCTATATCTATGTCTTTTCTTGTAGTGATGTCGCATCCTTGGTAGAATATTTGTACTATTTGACAGGTGTCTAAACCATGTTGCGGACATCCTCTTAACAACTTTCCATATCTTGTCCACGCCTCATATAGAGTTTCATTTGGTTTCTGTGTGAACGTAACAATTTCTGCTTGAAGTCTTACGGCTTTAGATGCAGGAAAAAATTGTTTAAGAAATTTGTCAACTAAAACATCCCATGTATCAATCGCCCCTTCAGGTAACGATTCCAACCAATCTTTGGCTTCTCCCTTTAAAGTCCAGGGAAATAACATGAGATATATCTGTTCATCCTCCACTTCTCGGATTTTAAATAGTGTGCAGATCCTATTAAAGGTACGTAGATGTTCATTTGGATCTTCCTTCGGCGCACCACTAAATTGGCATTGATTAGTCACCATGTGTAGAATTTGTCCTTTGATTTCATAATCTGGCGCATTAATGTCTGGATGAGTAATTGCGTGACCTTGGCCAGTGCGTTTAGCTCTCATTCGGTCTTCCATACTTAAAGGTTCCAGATTCTCCATAATTGAATTTGTTGAATCGGTATCACTGAATGATTCTGATTTAATAGTTCGTTCCTCAACAATCTCTGTTTGAATGATTGGTGGTTCCGGAGGAAAGTTTAATGGTTCAGGATCTACGAACCGTTCCTGAATATTTTCTGGATTCTCAATTGTGAGGTTTGTTTCAAAAACTGGATTATCGGAAATTTGAACTGAAGTACTTGGTCGACTGGATGACGATTCTAAAGAAAAATCAACGGCGGTTATATTTGTTAAACGATGTCTTGATCGAGTTACAGGTGGTGAACGTACAAAAGGTGATGAACGTCTTGCTCGGTGCATTCACAGAATATCCTATTAGTTTTTAAAAAGGAAAGAAAAATTATAATAAGTTATCCAATCAATAGACTTTTCTGATTTTGCCCACGTTTCGAATAGCCAAAAGATGCAGCAGAGGGGCAGGATTCGTTTGGTCTCAATATAATTGAGGACTGTTTGGCTCCAATAACCCGGTCCACGTACAAATCCAACTATTACTACGAACCAGAAAATTTTGATGTCTATCAATTTAACCACTTAAAATAAATTTTCGTAATTTTAAGAAATTTAGATAAGAAGTAGAAAAAATTTTAAGTCCTAAAAACTAGAATAGCGAGAAATAAGAAAGACAAGGATTGAGCGTCGAAAAATGTCGAAAAAGAAAAAATGGTTGAAAAATAAAAGGTGACGGAAAAATAAAAGAAACTTATCAAAACTTAAAAATACTTAACTAATTTAACCTTATTACTACAACTAGCTTAAAATTATAATCACAAATTGAAATTACTAATTGGAATGATAATTGATACATAGTAAAAGGTCTAAAAATATTAAAGCTTACAGGAAAAACTAAGTCCCAAATGGAAATAACTTAAAAAGAAACTAAAACTTAAAAAGGCGTCGCAAAATTCTAAAGTACCTAAATCTTAGTCTAAAGAAAAAGTACTTAAGAAATTCTACGGCAAAGCCTAAAAATCTAGGAGTAAAAATAACTATAGCAAAAACTAAGTTTAAAATTAAATATGAGCTAAAAATATAAATATTACGCTACAACGATTAAAAAGGTACAAAATATAAAAATATACAAAAAGTTGTAAAAGGTACAATTTTTATAAAAATATTATTTTTATATTATTTATTTAATAAAACTACTTAATACTAAATATATAAATATAAAGTAAAAAAGTAAAAAAAACTAAAATTAATAATAATAATAATAATAATTAAGTTAAATAATAATAATAATAATTAAAACCCCGTAATCAATGCGAAATTAGGGTTTTGTCCGTGTGTCAGAGGCCCTCCGCGAGTCGCGGCAAATAAAGAGGAAAACCCCGCGAGTCGCGGGGTTCAGAATTTGAGCTGACAGGTTTCACTTTTACGCGTTTTTCTTTTTATTTTTTTTTTATTATTTTCTGTTTTCTGTTTTTAATTTAAATAAACGATTTTTAATAAAATTTATATTTTTATAAATTAAAATAAAGATAAAGAAACTTATAAAACTTAAATATTTAACAAAATCCTAAAAATACTTATATTTTTGTTTTTCTTTTTATATTTTTGAATAATTAAAACGTAATTTTTACAAAAACGACTTTTAATAAAAGTAGATAAAAATCTTTTTTTTTTTTTATTAGCGTTGCGCTTCCGGCTTTTAAGATGATCCCCGGCAGCGGCGCCAAAAATACTTGATGTCAAAGCAGAGGGGTATAAAATACTATTAATTTTTACTAGGAAATACTATTAAATACGATACAATTTTACACAAGATATTTATTTATTTATAGAATGGATATACTTAAACCTTGCTACAACACTTATAGGCAGTGTACCTAATCGTACAGTAGTGTAGTTTTTAGTAAGTCCGGTTCGTTCCACAGGGAAATCTTTAAACAAAGCTCAACGCTATATTAGTTTACTTTTATAAAAATACAAATATATATATAAGTGATATTATTATTATAAAGGGGGGTTTTTACCGTTTAATGACCGGTTTGTCGATTTTAAAACTTTAGTCGCAGTTAAAATCTAATGTAAAATATAAAATAAATACAAGACTTAAATTAAAGCGTAAAGTAAATAACGATAATGAAATTGCGAATAAAAATGCGATAAAATAAAATTACGATAATTAAAAGTACGATAATTAAAAGTGCGATTAAATAAAATAACAATAAATAAAAGTGCGATAATTAGAAGTGCAATTAAATATAAAATAAAGGAGATTAAATATGAAATAAAAGAATTATGCTTATTTAAACTTCCGTAATCATGATGTTTGACGTGTTGATTTTAGTTTTATGCCCATGGGTTAATTGTCCTTTGTCCTGGATTATTCAATATGTCCGTCTGGTTTTTGTCCATAACAGTCCATCAGTCATAAATATAAATTGCAAGTGTCCTTGTCAAATTATTATTATACCCGAAGATAAATATTCCAACTAATTGGGGATTCGAATTGTAACAAGGTTTTAATACTTTGTTTAATGAATACACCAGGTTATCGACTGCGTGTAAACCAAGGTTTTACTACTTTGTTAACAATTACACCAATTACCCTTGAATGTAATTTCACCCCTGTTTTAATTATTCTAGTGGCTATTAATCCATTCCCGTGTCCGGTTAAATGAACGATTATTCGTACATATAAATATCCCGCCCATCGTGTCCGATCGAGTGTATATGGTAATTTATAGGGACGCCCAATTGTAAATCTTTATATTAACATTAACAAACTTTCATTTAGTTAAACAAATATAAAGCCCATTAATAGCCCATAGTCTAGTTTCCACAAGTGTCGTTCTTTTGTCCAAACCCCAATTATGGTACAAAGCTCAATTACCCAATTTTAGTAATTAGCCCAACATCATGATTACTTCGTTTTAAATAAGCATAATAATAACTTAGCTATGAGACATTAATATAAAAAGGTTGAACATAACTTACAATGATTAAAAATAGCGTAGCGTTACACGGACAGAATTTCGACTTACACCCTTACAACATTCGCTAACATACCCTTATTATTAGAATTATAATTAAAATTAAAATATAAATTATAAATATAAATATATATTACTTCGTATGAATGAGAAGAAAAAATGATGAAAATATGATCAGAATTCGGGTTGATTTATAGCCAGACTTGAAATTTGGGGCTCCGCGACTCGCGGCAAAATGGCCTTCAAACTCCGCGAGTCGCGGAGAGGTATTTTCAGTTTACACCCTTGGAGTTTCCTGCTGCCGACGGTTTTAAATATATATATATAATATATATATAATTAATATAATTAATTATATATTATATTATATTTATATATATAGTTAACTTGTAATTTTTAGTCCGTTGCGTCGAGCGTTAAGAGTTGACTCTGGTCCCGGTTCCGGTTTTTCGAACGTCCTCGCGTACAATTTAATATCTTGTACTTTGCGTTTTGAATCTTGTACTCTTGTGATTTTGAGACGTTTCTTATCAATAATTGGAACCTTTTTGATTGTCTTTTGTTCTTTTGAGCTTTTTGGTCGTTTGCGTCTTCAAATCGTCGAATCTGTCTTTTGTCTTCACCTTTTATTATTTAAACGAATATCACTTGTAAATAGAACAATTGCAACTAAAAGCTTGTCTTTCTTGAGGAATAATGCTATGAAATATATGTTCGTTTTTAGCATTATCATCTACCTCTAGAACAAGTCCCATTGACTCACCTAATAATAATGAAGAGTCAAATGTAAATTGGAATGATTTGTGGACTGATTCACAAGTTCCCGAAGAGGAACCGGAAGAAGAGTCGGAACCGGAAGAAGAATCGGAACCGGAAGAAGAATCGGAACCGGATGAAGAAATAGAACCGGTGGGGGAAATAATAAAACGGTTAAGTAAAAGAAAATCCTCAACCAACCGACCAAAGTTAATTATGGTCAATGGTGTTTCCGCCAAGGAAGCAAAATATTGGGAGGATTACCAATTCTCCGATGAATCGGATTTCGACGAGAATTCCGATGATGTTATAGAAATTACCCCAACTGAATTTAAAAAGGCAAAAGAAAATAATAAGGGAAAGGGCATAAAAATAGAGAAATCTAATTCCAACCCCGATGAACTTTATATGTATCGTCAACCCCCGAAGTCCTTAAGTTGTAACAATGACCCGGGAACCTCTAAACCACCAGGTTTTTCTAAACCAATGTGGACAACGACGGCTCGTATTAGGGGAACATCATATATCCCTAGAAACTTGGCAAAACGAACCAAAACCGAAGAAGAAGAAACGAGCGAGTCGGAATAAGATAGTTGTATTCGTGTGGTGTAATATATGGAATATAGTGTTCTTATGCTTTATGATATATGTAAAAATTGCTTGTATTAATAAGTATTTTTTTTTATGAATCTAACTCTTGTCTATTTTACAGTTTAAAAACACAAAATGGATAGACAACCCAATATTTTAAGAGACCTACCCGGAGACATGATTGATGAAATCTTGTCTAGAGTCGGCCAGAATTCTTCGGCACAACTATTTAAGGCGAGATCAGTTTGTAAGACATTCGAAGAACGTTCCAAGAATGTCTTGGTTTATAAGAGACTTTCGTTTGAAAGATGGGGGATATCACATTGGGAAACCCATAAGTTACGATGTGTTTACTTTGACGCATATATTGCGGGGAACCCAAATGCTATTTTACGCAACGGGTTAAGAAATTATTTTGACTCAATATATCCGAATATTGGACTTCGCGATTTAGAAAAAGCGGCTAACATGCAACATAAAGAAGCATGTTATGCTTACGGATTAGTAATGTTCGCTTCTCACCAAAGTGAGAACAAGAACATCGGGCTACAACTATTAAACAAAACGTTTCCACAAGTGACGGAGTCGGTAATTGGGGTAAGAAATGAGGTTTTTAGATTATTACGGGACTGTTGGACATTACGTAACCCTCGTCCCTTTGATGACGTTACAACACGCTGTCTTATCAACGGCCATAACGGTTATGTTGCACAAGACCAAGGATGGGAAGTAGTCCTAGTAAAACCAGAATGCATGACTTGTTTCTGGACGTATGAATTACGTGTCTTTATTGCCTTTGCCGAACGACTTGTGTACTAGCTAGAATTGTCTTCACAACTATCTTGTATCAAAGTTATTGTGTGCTATATTTCATGCTTTATGTAAAATAAGCGGTATTGTAAGTTTGTAAAATATTGTATAAAAGTTTGAACGCGAAATATTATTACAATCAGTTTTTCATATAGAATTGTAGTAGTTGAATTGTATATTAGCTACTAAGTATGAACTTAACGGGTAGGTACTACCCGAATTTAAACTTATAAAACGCTAATATGAAGAAAAAGCTTTTATAAATGAGTTCATATTATGCTACGAAATACTATTAACTACTCTTAATATTCTGTATGATTAACTTGTTCCATTTAACTATTTTGAAGGAAATGGCACCGACTACTCGACACACCGTGAATATGAATGAAGAGGAATTCCGTATTTTTCTAGCTTCAAACATAGCCGCAGTACAGGCTGCGCTACATACCAACAATAACCTTGGATCTAGCAGTACAGGAAATCGTGTAGGATGCACCTACAAAGAATTCACTGCCTGCAAACCTTTGGAATTTGATGGAACCGAAGGACCGATCGGATTGAAACGGTGGACCGAGAAGGTTGAATCGGTGTTTGCCATAAGTAAGTGTACTGAAGAGGACAAAGTGAAGTACGCTACGCATACCTTCACAGGTTCTGCGTTAACATGGTGGAATACCTATCTAGAGCAAGTGGGACAAGATGATGCGTACGCACTACCGTGGTCAGCATTCAAGCACTTGATGAACGAGAAGTACCGTCCCAGAACCGAGGTCAATAAGCTCAAGACAGAACTTAGAGGGTTACGAATCCAAGGATTTGATATTACCACGTACGAAAGACGATTCACAGAATTGTGCCTATTGTGTCCGGGAGCATTCGAAGATGAGGAAGAGAAGATCGACGCGTTTGTGAAAGGATTACCGGAAAGAATCCAAGAAGATATAAGTTCACACGAGCCCGCCTCCATACAACAGGCATGTAGAATGGCTCACAAACTAGTGAACCAGATTGAAGAAAGAATTAAAGAACAGACTACTGAAGAGGCCAATGTGAAGCAAGTCAAAAGAAAGTGGGAGGAAAACGGTGATAAGAATCACCAATACAACAACAACAGCAATTACAACAATAATCGCAACAATTATCCCAACAATCGCAACATCAATCGCAACTACAACAAACGGCCCAACAACAACAACAACAACAACAACAGCAACTACAACAATCATCCCAACAACAATAATAACCGCAACAACAACAACAATCAGAAGCAGCTATGCCAAAGGTGTGAAAAGAATCACTCGGGGTTCTGCACCAAATTTTGCAACAAGTGTAAAAGAAATGGTCATAGCGCGACGAAGTGTGAGGTCTACGGACCAGGGGTTAATAGAACGAAAGGAACAAATGGTGTCGGAACGAGTAATGGCGGAGCAAGTAGTGTCGGAGCAAGTTATGCCAATGTAGTTTGTTATAAATGTGGAAAACCAGGCCACATTATTAGAAATTGCCCGAACCAGGAGAACACGAATGGACAAGGCCGTGGAAGAGTTTTCAATATTAATGCGGTAGAGGCACAGGAAGACCCGGAGCTTGTTACGGGTACGTTTCTTATTGACAATAAATCTGCTTACGTTTTATTTGATTCGGGTGCGGATAGAAGCTATATGAGTAGAGATTTTTGTGCTAAATTAAGTTGTCCATTGACGCCTTTGGATAGTAAATTTTTACTCGAATTAGCAAATGGTAAATTAATTTCAGCAGATAATATATGTCGGAATCGAGAAATTAAACTGGTTAGCGAAACATTTAAGATTGATTTGATACCAGTAGAGTTAGGGAGTTTTGATGTGATAATCGGTATGGACTGGTTGAAAGAAGTGAAAGCGGAGATCGTTTGTTACAAAAATGCAATTCGCATTATACGAGAAAAAGGAAAACCCTTAATGGTGTACGGAGAAAAGGGCAACACGAAGCTACATCTTATTAGTAATTTGAAGGCACAAAAACTAATAAGAAAAGGTTGCTATGCTGTTCTAGCACACGTCGAGAAAGTACAAACTGAAGAAAAGAGCATCAATGATGTTCCCATTGCAAAAGAATTTCCCGATGTATTTTCGAAAGAATTACCGGGATTACCCCCACATCGATCCGTTGAATTTCAAATAGATCTTGTACCAGGAGCTGCACCAATAGCTCGTGCTCCTTACAGACTCGCACCCAGCGAGATGAAAGAACTGCAAAGCCAATTACAAGAACTTTTAGAGCGTGGTTTCATTCGACCAAGCACATCACCGTGGGGAGCTCCTGTTTTGTTTGTCAAGAAGAAAGATGGTACATTCAGGTTGTGTATCGACTACCGAGAGTTGAACAAACTTACCATCAAGAACCGCTACCCACTACCGAGAATCGACGACTTATTTGATCAACTACAAGGCTCGTCTGTTTATTCAAAGATTGACTTACGTTCCGGGTATCATCAAATGCGGGTGAAAGAAGATGATATTCCAAAGACTGCTTTCAGAACACGTTACGGTCATTACGAGTTTATGGTCATGCCGTTTGGTTTAACTAATGCACCAGCTGTGTTCATGGACCTTATGAACCGAGTGTGTGGACCATACCTTGACAAGTTTGTCATTGTTTTCATTGATGACATACTTATTTACTCAAAGAATGACCAAGAACACGGTGAACATTTGAGAAAGGTGTTAGAAGTATTGAGGAAGGAAGAATTGTACGCTAAGTTTTCAAAGTGTGCATTTTGGTTGGAAGAAGTTCAATTCCTCGGTCACATAGTGAACAAAGAAGGTATTAAGGTGGATCCGGCAAAGATAGAAACTGTTGAAAAGTGGGAAACCCCGAAAACTCCGAAACACATACGCCAGTTTTTAGGACTAGCTGGTTACTACAGAAGGTTCATCCAAGACTTTTCCAGAATAGCAAAACCCTTGACTGCATTAACGCATAAAGGGAAGAAATTTGAATGGAATGATGAACAAGAGAAAGCGTTTCAGTTATTGAAGAAAAAGTTAACTACGGCACCTATATTGTCATTGCCTGAAGGGAATGATGATTTTGTGATTTATTGTGACGCATCAAAGCAAGGTCTCGGTTGTGTATTAATGCAACGAACGAAGGTGATTGCTTATGCGTCTAGACAATTGAAAATTCACGAACAAAATTATACGACGCATGATTTGGAATTAGGCGCGGTTATTTTTGCATTAAAGACTTGGAGGCACTACTTATATGGGGTCAAAAGTATTATATATACCGACCACAAAAGTCTTCAACACATATTTAATCAGAAACAACTGAATATGAGGCAGCGTAGGTGGATTGAATTATTGAATGATTACGATTTTGAGATTCGTTACCACCCGGGGAAGGCAAATGTGGTAGCCGATGCCTTGAGCAGGAAGGATAGAGAACCCATTCGAGTAAAATCTATGAATATAATGATTCATAATAACATTACTACTCAAATAAAGGAGGCGCAACAAGGAGTTTTAAAAGAGGGAAATTTAAAGGATGAAATACCCAAAGGATCGGAGAAGCATCTTAATATTCGGGAAGACGGAACCCGGTATAGGGCTGAAAGGATTTGGGTACCAAAATTTGGAGATATGAGAGAAATGGTACTTAAAGAAGCTCATAAAACCAGATACTCAATACATCCTGGAACGGGGAAGATGTACAAGGATCTCAAGAAACATTTTTGGTGGCCGGGTATGAAAGCCGATGTTGCTAAATACGTAGGAGAATGTTTGACGTGTTCTAAGGTCAAAGCTGAGCATCAGAAACCATCAGGTCTACTTCAACAACCCGAAATCCCGGAATGGAAATGGGAAAATATTACCATGGATTTCATCACTAAATTGCCAAGGACTGCAAGTGGTTTTGATACTATTTGGGTAATAGTTGATCGTCTCACCAAATCAGCACACTTCCTACCAATAAGAGAAGATGACAAGATGGAGAAGTTAGCACGACTGTATTTGAAGGAAGTCGTCTCCAGACATGGAATACCAATCTCTATTATCTCTGATAGGGATGGCAGATTTATTTCAAGATTCTGGCAGACATTACAGCAAGCATTAGGAACTCGTCTAGACATGAGTACTGCCTATCATCCACAAACTGATGGGCAGAGCGAAAGGACGATACAAACGCTTGAAGACATGCTACGAGCATGTGTTATTGATTTCGGAAACAGTTGGGATCGACATCTACCGTTAGCAGAATTTTCCTACAACAACAGCTACCATTCAAGCATTGAGATGGCGCCGTTTGAAGCACTTTATGGTAGAAAGTGCAGGTCTCCAATTTGTTGGAGTGAGGTGGGGGATAGACAGATTACGGGTCCGGAGATTATACAAGAAACTACCGAGAAGATCATCCAAATTCAACAACGGTTGAAAACCGCCCAAAGTCGACAAAAGAGCTACGCTGACATTAAAAGAAAAGATATAGAATTTGAAATTGGAGAGATGGTCATGCTTAAAGTTTCACCTTGGAAAGGCGTTGTTCGATTTGGTAAACGAGGGAAATTAAATCCAAGGTATATTGGACCATTCAAGATTATTGATCGTGTCGGACCAGTAGCTTACCGACTTGAGTTACCTCAACAACTCACGGCTGTACATAACACTTTCCACGTCTCGAATTTGAAGAAATGTTTTGCTAAAGAAGATCTCACTATTCCGTTAGATGAAATCCAAATCAACGAAAAACTCCAATTCATCGAAGAACCCGTCGAAATAATGGATCGTGAGGTTAAAAGACTTAAGCAAAACAAGATACCAATTGTTAAGGTTCGATGGAATGCTCGTAGAGGACCCGAGTTCACCTGGGAGCGTGAAGATCAGATGAAGAAGAAATACCCGCATCTATTTCCAGAAGATTCGTCAACACCTTCAACAGCTTAAAATTTCGGGACGAAATTTATTTAACGGGTAGGTACTGTAGTGACCCGAACTTTTCCATGTTTATATATATTAATTGAGATTGATGTTTACATGATTAAATGTTTCCAACATGTTAAGCAATCAAACTTGTTAAGACTTGATTAATTGAAATAGGTTTCATATAGACAATTGACCACCCAAGTTGACCGGTGATTCACGAACGTTAAAACTTGTAAAAAAAACTATATGATGACATATATATGGTTATATATATAGTTAACATGATATTATGATAAGTAAACATATCATTAATTATATTAACAATGAACTACATATGTAAAAACAAGACTACTAACTTAATGATTTTGAAACGAGACATATATGTAACGTTTATCGTTGTAACGACATTTAATGTATATATATCATATTAAGAGATATTCTTACATCATAATATCATGATAATATAATAATTTAAAATCTCTTTTGATATTATAAACATTGGGTTAACAACATTTAACAAGATCGTTAACCTAAAGGTTTCAAAACAACACTTACATGTAACGACTAACGATGACTTAACGACTCAGTTAAAATGTATATACATGTAGTGTTTTAATATGTATTTATACACTTTTGAAAGACTTCAATACACTTATCAAAATACTTCTACTTAACAAAAATGCTTACAATTACATTCTCGTTCAGTTTCATCAACAATTCTACTCGTATGCACCCGTATTCGTACTCGTACAATACACAGCTTTTAGATGTATGTACTATTGGTATATACACTCCAATGATCAGCTCTTAGCAGCCCATGTGAGTCACCTAACACATGTGGGAACCATCATTTGGCAACTAGCATGAAATATCTCATAAGATTACAAAAATATGAGTAATCATTCATGACTTATTTACATGAAAACAAAAATTACATATCCTTTATATCTAATCCATACACCAACGACCAAAAACACCTACAAACACTTTCATTCTTCAATTTTCTTCATCTAATTGAACTCTCTCAAGTTCTATCTTCAAGTTCTAAGTGTTCTTCATAAATTCCAAAAGTTCTAGTTTCATAAAATCAAGAATACTTTCAAGTTTGCTAGCTCACTTCCAATCTTGTAAGGTGATCATCCAACCTCAAGAAATCTTTGTTTCTTACAGTAGGTTATCATTCTAATACAAGGTAATAATCATATTCAAACTTTGGTTCAATTTCTATAACTATAACAATCTTATTTCAAGTGATGATCTTACTTGAACTTGTTTTCGTGTCATGATTTTGCTTCAAGAACTTTGAGCCATCCAAGGATCCATTGAAGCTAGATCCATTTTTCTCTTTTCCAGTAGGTTCATCCAAGGAACTTAAGGTAGTAATGATGTTCATAACATCATTCGATTCATACATATAAAGCTATCTTATTCGAAGGTTTAAACTTGTAATCACTAGAACATAGTTTAGTTAATTCTAAACTTGTTCGCAAACAAAAGTTAATCCTTCTAACTTGACTTTTAAAATCAACTAAACACATGTTCTATATCTATATGATATGCTAACTTAATGATTTAAAACCTGGAAACACAAAAAACACCGTAAAACCGGATTTACGCCGTCGTAGTAACACCGCGGGCTGTTTTGGGTTAGTTAATTAAAAACTATGATAAACTTTGATTTAAAAGTTGTTATTCTGAGAAAATGATTTTTATTATGAACATGAAACTATATCCAAAAATTATGGTTAAACTCAAAGTGGAAGTATGTTTTCTAAAATGGTCATCTAGACGTCGTTCTTTCGACTGAAATGACTACCTTTACAAAAATGACTTGTAACTTATTTTTCCGACTAGAAACCTATACTTTTTTTGTTTAGATTCATAAAATAGAGTTCAATATGAAACCATAGCAATTTGATTCACTCAAAACGGATTTAAAATGAAGAAGTTATGGGTAAAACAAGATTGGATAATTTTTCTCATTTTAGCTACGTGAAAATTGGTAACAAATCTATTCCAACCATAACTTAATCAACTTGTATTATATATTATGTAATCTTGAGATACCATAGACACGTATACAATGTTTCGACCTATCATGTCGACACATCTATATATATTTCGGAACAACCATAGACACTCTATATGTGAATGTTGGAGTTAGCTATACAGGGTTGAGGTTGATTCCAAAATATATATAGTTTGAGTTGTGATCAATACTGAGATACGTATACACTGGGTCGTGGATTGATTCAAGATAATATTTATCGATTTATTTCTGTACATCTAACTGTGGACAACTAGTTGTAGGTTACTAACGAGGACAGCTGACTTAATAAACTTAAAACATCAAAATATATTAAAAGTGTTGTAAATATATTTTGAACATACTTTGATATATATGTATATATTGTTATAGGTTCGTGAATCAACCAGTGGCCAAGTCTTACTTCCCGACGAAGTAAAAATCTGTGAAAGTGAGTTATAGTCCCACTTTTAAAATCTAATATTTTTGGGATGAGAATACATGCAGGTTTTATAAATGATTTACAAAATAGACACAAGTACGTGAAACTACATTCTATGGTTGAATTATCGAAATCGAATATGCCCCTTTTTATTAAGTCTGGTAATCTAAGAATTAGGGAACAGACACCCTAATTGACGCGAATCCTAAAGATAGATCTATTGGGCCTAACAAACCCCATCCAAAGTACCGGATGCTTTAGTACTTCGAAATTTATATCATATCCGAAGGGTGTCCCGGAATGATGGGGATATTCTTATATATGCATCTTGTTATTGTCGGTTACCAGGTGTTCACCATATGAATGATTTTTATCTCTATGTATGGGATGTGTATTGAAATATGAAATCTTGTGGTCTATTGTTACGATTTGATATATATAGGTTAAACCTATAACTCACCAACATTTTTGTTGACGTTTTAAGCATGTTTATTCTCAGGTGATTATTAAGAGCTTCCGCTGTCGCATACTTAAATAAGGACAAGATTTGGAGTCCATGCTTGTATGATATTGTGTAAAAACTGCATTCAAGAAACTTATTTTGTTGTAACATATTTGTATTGTAAACCATTATGTAATGGTCGTGTGTAAACAGGATATTTTAGATTATCATTATTTGATAATCTACGTAAAGCTTTTTAAACCTTTATTGATGAAATAAAGGTTATGGTTTGTTTAAAAATGAATGCAGTCTTTGAAAAACGTCTCATATAGAGGTCAAAACCTCGCAACGAAATCAATTAATATGGAACGTTTTTAATCAATAAGAACGGGACATTTCATCATACAATTAATAATTTTGTATCTCAATCATATATATATAAGGCAAACTAGTTTTATTATCATTAATATTAGTATTAGAATCCTTTTATAATTATTAGTATTACTATCATTATCATTAGCGTAAGTATTATTTTTAATATTGTCATTATCATTATTCTTAATATCATTATTATGATCATTATTAGAAAGACCATTATTATTATAGTTAATATAATTATTATTATTATTATTATTATTATTATTATTATTATTATTATTATTATTATTATTATTATTATTATTATTATTATTATTATCATTTCTATCAAAATTTATAAAATTACCATATAGATTGTCATTAGTAATAATATTACTATAACAAATAAGTATTTCCTATATAAGAGTATACTTATTACACTACCATAACATTACATATAATTATCTACATTAAGATTATTTATATAAATATTTACATATAACAAATTATTGATTTTCAATATAATATTAATCATATGTATATACATAACTATAAAAATATTAACTATTTTAATTATATACACAAATTAGATATATACATAACATATAACATAAGTTATAATATATGAAAGTGTTCAATTACGATGATATGTATTAATAGTTATACAAATAATATAGGTTCGTGAATCCGAGGCCAACCCTGCATTGTTCAGTTGTTCAGTATAGTCATATGTATTTTTACTACAAAATACATTAGGTGAGTTTCATTTGCTCCCTTTTACTCTTTACATTTTTGGGACTGAGAATACATGCAAATGCTTTAATAACTGTTTTACAATATTTATATGTGTGAGTTTCATTTGCCCTTTTTACTCTTTACGTTTTTGGGCTGAGAATACATGCAAATGCTTTATTAACTGTTTTACAATATTTATATGCGTGAGTTTCATTAATCCCTTTTTAAGTGCTTTTGCAATATATATTTTTGGGACTGAGAATACATGCGATGCTTTTATAAATGCTTTAAGAAATAGACACAAGAAATCGAAACTACATTATATGGTTGAATTATCGAAATCGAATATGTCCCTTTTTATTAAGTCTGGTAATCTAAGAATTAGGGAACAGACACCCTAATTGACGCGAACTCTAAAGATAGATCTATCGGGCCCAACAAGCCCCATCCAAAGTACCGGATGCTTTAGTACTTCGAAATTTATATCATGTCCGAAGGAGGATCCCGGAATGATGGGGATATTCTTATATGCATATTGTGAATGTCGGTTACCAGGTGTTCAATCCATATGAATGATATTTTGTCTCTATGTATGGGACGTATGTTTATGAGAAATGGAAATATGAAATCTTGTGGTCTATTAAAATGATGGAAACGATTGTTTAAGTTAAACTAATGAACTCACCAACCTTTTGGTTGACACTTTAAAGCATGTTTATTCTTCGGTACAAAAGAAATCTTCCGCTGTGCATTTGCTCATTTTATAGATATTACTTGGAGTCATTCATGGCATATTTCAAAAGACGTTGCATTCGAGTCGTCGAGATTATCAAGATTATTATTAAGTCAATTATAGTTGAATGTATTATGAAATGGTATGCATGATGTCAAATTTCGTTGTAAAGAAAGTTTGACTTTTCAAAAACGAATGCAATGTTTGTAAAATGTATCATATAGAGGTCAAGTACCTCGCAATGTAATCAACTGTTGTGAATCGTTTGTAATCGATATGGACTTCGTCCGGATGGATTAGGACGGGTCTCTACACTTGCAACTCTGGAATTCCTTATAAGTGCACCCGTTTTGAATGTTCTGGTTAGCCGGTGGAGCTTGGGGGTTGATATCCGCCATAGCTGCGGCTACTCGAGCAGCTATCATCTCCTCAATCTATGCCGCTGTGGGCGTTTCCCTTGGAACTCTTCCATTTGCCATTGATCTTCTAAACAAGCAATTTTGACTTAAGTCAAAATCCAGCATTCAATATAAATATTATAGTATATGGTAATCAACATGGAAACAACACAATACACGTTAACTAAGCATGGCAAACAGCAGCAGATAGCACAAAAGCCAACATGCAATAACTTAAATAAACATCGTACAATAATTAAACAACTTTAAGTTCCATTCATTAATAAGAAAGTTGCATACATCTCCATAAGGTTCGTACAATACATGAATAAAACAAGAAACTACTAACGAGATTACATATGGTGATGGTGGGTAAATGATATCCATCAGGTGAGTCATCTGGTACTCAAGCTCAGTTACCCGAGCATGGAGGGTGTGCACTTCCCTCGTCAGCTCCTCGACGGTGGGAGATGTTGGTGGAGCAGGTGGTGCAGGTGGTGCAAGTGGCGCCGGTGGTGCAGATGATGCAGTGCCAAAAGTAGAAGATGCATAACGAGCGGCCTTACGCACGAATGGATCAGCAGGATATGGCACAACCCGCTTACGGACGGTGACCCTAACCAACAGTCCACGTGCGTTCATGAACTGCTTACATCCATTAACCCCTGGAATAACAGTACCATTGAAGCGGTACTGCATCTTCGGTGGGGTAGAGGGTGGTTGCACAGGCTCCTCCTCGGAGTCCTCCTCGGAGTCCTCCTCAGAATCTTCCTTGGGAACCTCCTCGCTGGTGTCATCGGATGATGAATCGTCTGAATCATCTGAGGGTGGATGAGCCTGGCCGGTGGTCATAAGTCAATATCTGCCAGGTGGAATCGGCACGGCTCGTCTGTCAGCGGTGCGTCTAACCCAATGTCCACGCTCATTACGGAAAGGACCGTCCCCGTTTCCCCCAGGGATCACAGAACCACCGGAATGGTGTTATGGCCCCGGGAGCCTAGGGCTGGGTGGAGCTAGAATCTCCTCTGGATCCTTGTCTCCGTCCGAGACGTCCATCAGGTCAAACGCGTGTCCACTATCTCCAGAAGACGAATCGCCAGAGTCGTCGGAGGGTAGTGGTGAATCAGCAACAATAGTAGGCGAAGCAGCAGATGAATCTGAGTCACTCTCCAAATCAACGATAATAGGCGGTATGTCTGAAGAGGGAAAAATAACTTTTTCCATGTCAGTAAGGCATATAGCAAGCACGTAATTAGGCACTACAGCATCCTAGCGGTACATAACATGGCAATATTAACAGTATTAAACAAAAGTAACATGCAATCAAAGGTAGATAGTTGCATGCAGTAGTGAGAATAAACAGTAGCATAAGTAAGTTCACATAGCAGTAAAAGTAAGCCGTAGCATGCAGCAAGTTCCGCAGTAACTAGTAAACAAGCAAGTTGTAGATTAGTCCTATTAGCGAATCTTACTCAGCTCGGTCAAGACTCACTAATGCAACCTAAGTCCCTACAACCAATGCTCTGATACCAAATGTGATGCCCCATACAAAATTAACGTGTACAGATCATCAACAACAGGTCCATCACAAAGTTACAACACTATATACAGTTTTAAAACAAGTTTGCATTCATAAAAAGATAGCGTTTTACAAAAGATAGCATGCTTCTACGAATAGAAAGTGTTAACACAAGTACGTGACATGAAGGTCATTACAAAGTCATAGTTCAAATGTAACATAAGTTTTGAATGCAAAGTAAAAAGTTCCATGTTTGAGACATCTCTAAATAAGCAGCGGAAATCTAACACCGAGAGTCTAGTACATCGGAAGCGACAAATGTATAAGCACCTGAGAAATAACATGCTTAAAAATCAACACGAATGTTAGTGAGCTATAGTTTAATTGTAACAGTAATGTAATGCAGGCCACGAGATTTCGTATTTAAAACATTATGTAAAGTATATGCTTAACCGTGGGCACTTGGTAACTAAATTAACGTAAATATCACCCCCTAAAAGTATACTTAGCGAGTGCGTAAGTTTACGAAGTATTAAACACCCGTTAAATTCTAGCGCGACTAGCTCGAGTGGGGATGTCAAACCCTATGGATCCATATCTAAGATTCGCGTTCACCGGTTCATAAACCAATGACTAAACGTTACCGAGCTAAGGGGAAAATTTGTGCCGTTATGTCACCCACACATATATAAAGTTTAAGTACTCATGCCTAGTAAGTAAAACATAAAAAGCGCATGTATTCTCAGTCCCAAAAATAGTAAGGTAAAAAGGGAAGCTATAACTCCCAATGAAAGTGCAGTAAATCGGTATGAATAAGTAAGCGAGTAAGTCGGTCCGAAAGGTTATCAACGTAAGTCAAAGGTTACTAAGTCAGTAAATCGTCCCAAAAGGTTTAAAAGTATGTAATTTAAGTCTTAAATATCATCATCATCATCATCGTACGTAAAAAGTAAAGTAAGTTTTCAATCAAGAATAGAGATCGAAACAAAGGCTGATTTCATTCAGCTTCTACGACCTCTATATAAACTGAAATGACATGAGACCAGTGGCCAACGCTCCGTATGTGAGTCCTCAAACCACTGACCAATTTTCAGAACCTAACTCGTCTTCGTTTGAGTGTGGCGATGGTTTAAGTGCGAGTAGGTCATAAATTTCAGCACAACGTTACAAGGGCATAGAGGCTTTCGGAAGGCTATTAATCCTAAACCGTATATCGGATTTAGGCGAGGCCTAAATGAAAAGTCATATACTCGAACCGAGCTATCTGGAAATTGACCTTTCCATAAGCCAGGGGCATGATCAGGACGTGAAAAATAGAAGGAAAGTGCTCCAGTGGGTTTCTTGGTGTTTGATGCTCATCACGGTTCTCATCCTTGATGCGTATAAGCCTCAAGTGTACAACTCTTGATGTTTTAGTATCACTTTAACCAAGGTTTAACCATAAACACACAAAGTTAAGACTAAGAAATAAGACATAACTCGTGTGAGAGTTTGAGCAAGGTGATGAACCAAAGTTACATCAATTTCTTAGTTTTAACACAAGTACAATTTCTATTAAGCTATAAACTTTGAATCAAACTAAATAAGCAAGTCCTTAAGCTATAGAACTTAGATCTTAGCTAAATATTAAAGACCTTAGACTACAAAGTCTAGATCTCATGTTCTTGGTGAAACCCTAAGTCATAACACTTAGACTTTCAACTTTTACACAACCATAAGTTATGAAACTTAGATCTTGTAAAGTAATATGAACTCAAGCTAATGAACTTTTGTTTAAACAAAGTAGAAGACCATAAGTTACACAATTTAGATCAAACAAAAAAATGAAACCTTAAGCTAGAGAGCTTGGATTCCTAACAACACTTATGAGATCTCAAGCTAGTAAGCCTGTATCTTTTGTTTCAAGAAAACACAAGTCACAAAACTAAAGTACAACAAATTAAAGAAGATCATAAGTTAGTAAACTTGGATCTTTAACTAACTTTTTGTACAAACGTCAAGCTAGTAAGAAGCTATTTCAAACTTTCTTGAAGATCCATAAAGTAAAGTGTTGGATCTACAAGTTACATGAAGATCATAAACATAGGTTTTGATCTTTAAACATAAATAAAGAGATCTTAAGTTAATAAACTTAGATCTGACAAGATTATGAAGATTCAAAGCTAAAAAGCTTGAATCCTTCATGTTCTTGAAGATTCTTCAAAACAAAGTTGAATCTTACAAGAGTAATGAAGATTCAAGTTACAAAACTTGAATCTTTGTTCATGATGATGATGATGATTTATGAATTAAAGTAAGAAAAGAAAGAAAAAAAGAAGTTAAGAACTTACAAGTTCTTCAAGTATTTGAGAGAGAATTTTAGAGTGAGAAAGTAGAGAGAAGTGTGTGTGTGTTTGAATGAAATGAAAATGAGAGAAATGAGATTTTTTAAAAAAAAAAATAAAGTGGTGGTGATGGGGTGGTGGGTGCCGACGGTTGGGGAGGGGATGGGGGGACCATCTTGGCCTCATGTAGTGTGGTTTGGTGTGGTCCATTGTGGTGGTACTAGGTGATGTTGACATGTTGGGTGGTTTGAGACATAATGCAAGCCTTAGTACATAAGCATGCATGATACTTGTCTCATTACTTACATGGACTTAATTATGATTACATGGGCTAATTAACCTATTAAGTGGTCCACTAAGTTGAGTAGGTTGGGCCATGGAAGTCCATTAAGGTGCTAAGTCCATTAAGGTAACTAGTAAGCATTAGTAAGCACTATGCATGATTAAGGAACCATAAATCCAAGTAATTATCATAAATAAATAACAATTATGTTTACACAGTCATAATATTCCAATTATGACAAAAGTTTAACGTGTACCAAGTACGTAGCTTGTTTTAAACAATAAGTGACACTATCGGTCGTAAATGCATTCAAGGATCATGTTAAGCAACTAAGTACTTAAAAACACGTTGTAAGGCATTAACGAAAGTAATTAACATAATTAATGATCCCAGAATAAAATCTAAATTAGTACGCACAAATACGCAGTTTCGTGAAAGTAATAAATATAATTAAAAAGTCGAAAAAGTCAGGTCGTTACAGTCCAGCCCGTTGACAAGCGTCGCATAAGTTACAAACGGCATGGGCATCCTTAAAAATACTAGGCCAATAAAAACCGGCCTCATAAACTTTCTTCCCCGTGATTTAGGGACCGAAATGCCCACCCGTTGGGCAAAAATGGCACTTCAACAATATACGGGTGCATTTCTCACCGGAAACACACATTCGAATAATCCCATCCGGACAACAACGAAAAAGATAAGGATCTTTCCAAAAATAGTGTTTAAGTTCACTGAAGAATTTCTTCCTCTTTTGATGTTACCACCCTTTTTTCAAGAATCCCCCAACAAGATAATTAGCTATGTCCACATACCATGGCTTGTCCACCTTGTCTATCTTCATGAGATACTCATCAGGGAAATCATCGTGAATACTCGACTCATGAAGGACTTCGAGATTTGGATTCTCAAGTCTAGACAAGTGGTCGGCCACAAGATTTTCAGCACCCTTCTTATCCCGAATCTCGATATCAAATTCTTACAAAAGCAAGATCCATCGAAGCAACCGAGGTTTGGCATCCGGTTTCAAAAATAGGTACTTTAGAGCAGAATGGTCTGTAAAGACAATAGTCTTAGACAAGACTAAGTAGGACCGGAACTTATCAAATGAAAAGACCACCGCAAGGAGCTCTTTTTCAGTGGTAGTATAATTTAATTGTGCTCCTTGCAAGGTCTTGCTTGCATAATAAACGGGTCGGAAGTGTTTCTCGGCCTTTTGGCCTAAAACAGCGCCAACGGCAAAATCAGATGCATCACACATAAGCGCGAACGACAGAGACCAATTCGGAGCAATTATGATGGGGGCATTTATGAGTTTCTCCTTTAAAAGCTCGAATGCCTTATGGCACTATTCGGAGAAATCCCAAGGTGTGTCCTTTTCAAGGAGCTTATTCATCGGGTTAGCAATTTTGGAAAAATATTTAATGAATCACTGGTAAAAACTGGCGTGCCCGAGAAAACTACGAACACCCTTGACATTGGTGAGAGGTGGAAGGTTTTTAATAAAAGTCACCTTCGCAGAATCCACCTCAATACCATTTTTGGAGATCTTGTGCCCGAGGACTATGCCCTCTTGTACCATGAAATGGCACTTTTCCCAGTTGAGCACAAGATTGGATTTCTCACACCTTACCAACATCCTTTCTAAGTTAAGAAGGCATGAATCGAAAGTGTCACCGAACACTGAAAAGTCATCCATGAACACCTCCAAGCAATCTTCTATCATATCATGGAATATGGCCATCATGCACCTTTGAAAAGTGGCAGGAGCATTACAAAGGCCAAAGGGCATGCGACGTTATGAGAATGTGTCATACGGGCACGTAAAAGTGGTTTTCTTCTGGTCCTCGGGCGAGATAGGAATTTGGAAATAGCCCGAGAAACCATCAAGAAAATAATAAAAGCTATTTTCCGCTAACCTCTCTAGCATTTGGTCCATGAAAGGTAACGGGAAGTGGTCTTTGTGTGTGGCGTCGTTCAACTTTCGGTAGTCAATACAAACACGCCACCCCGTGATAGTCTGATTGGAAATTACCTCATTTTTATCATTGGTGGTAAGAGTCATACCACCTTTCTTAGGTACGCAGTGTACTGGGCTTATCCATGGACTATCGGAAATCGGGTAAATAAGACCTGCATCGAGGAGCTTAATGATCTCTTTCTTCACGACATCTTGCATGTGAGGGTTCAACCTCCTTTGACGTTGCACCACAGGTTTGGAGTTGTCCTCCATTAGGATTTTGTGGGTGCAATAGGAAGGACTAATACCCTTGATGTCGTGAATTTTCCACGCAATGGCCGGTTTATGGGCCTTTAGCATGGTTACAAGTTCAGTTTTCTGACCTGATGTAAGAGAAGAAGAAATAATTACCGAGAGCTTAGATTGCTCCTGCAAATAAGCGTATTCCAAATGATCTGGAAGTGGCTTCAATTCTAACTCGGGAGGTTCTTCAATTGAAGACTTGCTCCGGTAATCAATATCACGATTGAGTTCTTTCAACTCATCCTCAGTTAGTTCATAGCCGTTTTCCATTAAGGCGGTTAAAATATCCACCTCCTCAACCTACAACTCCTCATCAATTTCAACCAATGAGCATTCATTCAAACCCTGTAACTCTAGAAATTCCTGCAGAAACTCAGACTGGACATCCATAGTGTTAAGAAAATAACATGTATCATCGGTATAAGTTGGGTATTTAAGAGCATGGTCAATTGATAATGTTACACTTAAATCGTCTATCCTAAGGGTCAATTGTTGGCCATAAACATCGATGATACATCTAGCCGTATTTAAAAATGGCCGACCCAAAATAAGTGGAATCCTTTAATCCACTTCCATATCCAACACCACGAAATCAGCCGAAAAACCCATTGACCCGGTCTTAACTAGCATAGTCTCTATGATTCCACGAGGGAATTTAATAGAGCGGTCAGCTAGCTGAATAGCCATACGCGTGGCTTTTAACTCCTTGGGGTCTAGCTTTAAATAAATAGAATAAGGCATTAAATTTATGATAGCCCCCAAATCTGCCAACGCCCTCATACAATCCAAATTATAAGTAAACAAGGGATGGTGAAAATCCCAGGATCCTCAAGCTTCTCGGGAAGCTTGTTTGCAACTACCGTTGAGCATGCGGCATTCAATCTTACTGAAGACACGTTCTCTAGCTTCTTCCTGTTAGTTACTAAATCTTTAAGGTATCTTGCATACTTAGGCGTACCTGCAATCACGGGCACACCTGCAATCACATCAATAAAAGGCATATTTATGTTAACTTTTTTAATCAATTCCATGAACTTGGACTTTTCTGCCTCTAGATTTTCCAATCTCTGCTTCCTCGGGAAAGGGAGCGGTGGTTGATACTCTTTAACTACTGATTTAGCAGCAACACTAACCGGCTCCTTAACAACTTTCTCAGCCACCTGTTCTGGCTCCTTTTCCTCCTCTGGTTCACTAACCACAACCGATTCACTTTCCTTAACTAACAGAACTCACAAATCATACTCATCAGGCTTCCTCGGTGAATCATATGCTAAACCACTACGGTGGTGATAGCATTAACGTGCCCATTCTTCGGGTTAGTATCTGTGTTACTTGGCAACTCCCCTGGTTTCCTCTCATTCCTCTGATTAGTAAGATGACCAATATGTTGTTCTAAATTATGAATAGCGGCTTGCTGATTACGAAACATCTGATCATTCTTCTCATTATTCTGAGTAACAGTAGTGATAAGCTGAGTTTGAGACACCACAAGCTTTTCAATCATAGATTCAAGATTAGA
This sequence comes from Rutidosis leptorrhynchoides, assembly GCF_046630445.1. Taxonomy (NCBI): domain Eukaryota; kingdom Viridiplantae; phylum Streptophyta; class Magnoliopsida; order Asterales; family Asteraceae; genus Rutidosis; species Rutidosis leptorrhynchoides. The sequence continues at coordinate 145,418,835 of NC_092340.1, forward strand.
CTTTTTCTCTTCGACTTGCGGTTTTTGAAAATACCCCGGAGCTTGCTATTGAAACCCCCACTAGAACTTGGTTGAAATCTTAAACCCTGATTACCTTACAGATTGTAAGGATTGTTGAAATTTCTATTGAACTGAGCTCGTCCCTGGAACTGATTATTGTTCTGCTGACTGATAAAAGTAATCTCTTCTTTCTGATTCATAGTCAAACCTGCATCACAATCTTTAGCCAAATGAAGCCCACCACAAAATTCACAACCAACCTTCATCCCATGGATGTCTTTGTCCAACTTCTCTAAGTGTCTCCCGAACTTATCTAACTTAACATTGATAGAAGCAAAATCATCGTAAGCACCGGCGCTTGCGACTGACGAAGAAGAACCACCTAAATCATTATCCACATGCCACTCATGTAAGTACTCAGCTTGTTTCTCAATTATCTCATACGCCTCTTATTCAGTTTTGTTCATGAGACTACCCCCTACTGCTTGATCAATAGTAACACGAGTACTGATGGTACATCCCTTATAAAAGGTTTGTACTTTGGTGAAAGTATCTAACCCGTGTTGAGGACAAGATAGCAATAAACGGCTGAAGCGATTCCAAGCATCATAAAGAGCCTCGTTAGGCTTTTGACGAAACTGAGAAATTTCTAGTTGAAGACGAGTGGCTTTGGATGCAGGAAAATACTTGCTCAAGAATTTTTCCATCAAAATATCCCAATCCTTGATCGTAGCCTCAGGTAGGCTGTCTAACCAAACTCTAGCTTCCCCTTTTAAAGACCATGGGAAAAGCTTCAAGTAGATGACCTTATCATGAACATTACTAAACTTGAACAACCCACAAATCTGCAGAAAAATACGAATATGCTCGTTAGCATCCTCGTGTGGTTCACCTCCAAACTGACATTTCGTCCCGATTAAACTGATAATGGGTCCTTTAATCTCAAAATCATTAGTAACTTCCGGAACCCTGATAGCGTTACCCTGGCCTACTCGGGAGGCCTTCATCCTGTCTGCCAAACTCTGACCCTGTTATGCCATTTGACGAATCACTGGAACTTCTGGTACAACTAGAATATTAGGAACAACTGGAATATTAGGAACACGTCGAGGATTAGTTATCACTGGTTCCTCAAGAATAACTAGCTGCTCTAATGTTTCTTCCAAAACCGTATCAGATTGACTTCCCAAATTAACTGCAGGGCTGCTTGTTGTTGGGTCCGAAATAGCTATAGTAGAATCCAGCTTGTTAAACTCGTTTGAACCGTCTGAATCACCTGAATTGTGACTACAAATAACTCTTTCTGGTTCTGAAAAAGGTGAAAACAATTTTGCGTTCGAATAACGAGTATCTGGCACAAACTACCTGTAACTGCAAGATCACAACTAACAAACCGATTAAACGTACCGACTCAATCAAGAATAATCTAAAAACAAAAATAATCTAAAACAGTTAAACTTAACTAAGAACAATTAGAAAAAAACTTAATTTTCAACACAACTGTCCCCGGCAGCGGTGCCAAAAACTTGATGTGTAAAATCGTGTCTATAATTTATAATGAAAAACACCGATTAAAAGATTACTACACACTAACGGGCAGTGTACCCTATCATGCAATAGTATAAAGTTGGTAAATCCGAAATCGTTCCAAGGACAGTTTAAAGTGAGAATTAAGATTGCAACTAATGGAAATAAACAAAGTTAATCTATGAAAATTGAAAGTACGAGATAATGGGTTTTGTGGCTATTTAACGATTAGCCAAATCAAGATTTGATCGAAATAAAAACAATATTTTTGGGTTTTTAGATTTATAAAACTTAAAATAAGAAAGCAATTAAGATAATTTGATGTCAAATGGAATGAGAATGCTCGTCTAGACCTTTTGAAATGTCCCGTTCTTATTGATTAAAAACGTTCCATATTAATTGATTTCGTTGCGAGGTTTTGACCTCTATATGAGACGTTTTTCAAAGACTGCATTCATTTTAAAACAAACCATAACCTTTATTTCATCAATAAAGGTTTAAAAAGCTTTACGTAGATTATCAAATAATGATAATCTAAAATATCATGTTTACACGCGACCATTACATAATGGTTTACAATACAAATATGTTACAACGAAATAAGTTTCTTGAATGCAGTTTTTACACAATATCATACAAGCATGGACTCCAAATCTCGTCCTTATTTCAGTATGCGACAGCGGAAGCTCTTAATAATCACCTGAGAATAAACATGCTTAAAACATCAACAAAAATGTTGGTGAGTTATAGGTTTAACCTATATATTATCAAATCATAATAATTGACCACAAGATTTCATATTTCAATACACATCCCATACATAGAGATAAAAATCATTCATATGGTGAACACCTGGTAACCGACATTAACAAGATGCATATTTAAGAATATCCCCATCATTCCGGGACACCCTTCGGATATGATATAAATTTCGAAGTACTAAAGCATCTGGTACTTTGGATGGGGTTTGTTAGGCCCAATAGATCTATCTTTAGGATTCGCGTCAATTAGGGTGTCTGTTCCCTAATTCTTAGATTACCAGACTTAATAAAAAGGGGCATATTCGATTTCGATAATTCAACCATAGAATGTAGTTTCACGTACTTGTGTCTATTTTGTAAATCATTTATAAAACCTGCATGTATTCTCATCCCAAAAATATTAGATTTTAAAAGTGGGACTATAACTCACTTTCACAGATTTTTTACTTCTTCGGAAAGTAAGACTTGGCCACCGGTCGATTCACGAACCTATAACAAATATGTACATATATATCAAAGTATGTTCAAAATATATTTACAACACTTTTAATACATTTTGATGTTTTAAGTTTATTAAGTCAGCTGTCCTCGTTAGTAACCTACAACTAGTTATCCACAGTTAGATGTACAGAACTAAATCGATATATAGTATCTTGAATCAATCCACGGCCCAGTGTACATATATCTCAGTATTGATCACAACTCAAACTATATATGTTTTGGAATCAACCTCAACCCTGTATAGCTAACTCCAACATTCACATATAGAGTGTCTATGGTTGTTCCAAAATATATATAGATGTGTCGACATGATAGGTCGAAACATTGTATACGTGTCTATGGTATCTCAAGATTACATAATATATAATACAAGTTGATTAAGTTATGGTTGGAATAGATTTGTTACCAATTTTCACGTAGCTAAAATGAGTAGTTTTTACCAATTTTGTTTTGCTCGCCATTTCTTCGTTTCTAATCCGTTTTGAGTGATTTAAGCGGCCAAGGTTTCGTATTGAACTTGACTTTATGAAACTAAATAGAAAAGGTATAGGTTTATAGTCAGAAATACAAGTTACAAGTCGTTTTTGAAAGAGGTAGTCATTTCTGTCGAAAGAACGACATCTTGATGACTGTTTTGAAAAACATACTTTCACTTTGAGTTTAACCATGATTTTTGAATATGGTTTCATGTTCATAAGAAAAATCGTTTTCCCAGAAGTATAGCTTTTAAATAAAAGTTTTTCATAGTTTTTAATTATCCAAACCAAAACAGCCCCCGGTTGTAACTACGACGGCGTAAATCCGGTTTTATGGTGTTTATCGTGTTTCCGGGTTTTAAATCATTAAGTTGGCATATCATATAGATATAGATCATGTGTATAGTTAATTTTAAAAGTGTAGTTAGAAGGATTAACTTTATTTGCGAACAAGTTTAGAATTAACTAAACTATGTTCTAGTGATTACTAGTTTACCACTTCGAATATGATAGCTTTTTATGTATGAATCGAATGATGTTATGAACATCAATACTACCTTAAGTTCCTTGGATAAACCTACTGGAAATGAGAAAAATGGATTTAGCTTCAAAGGATCCTTGGATGGCTTGAAAGTTCTTGAAGCAGAATCATGACACGAAAACAATTTCAATTAAGATTTCCATTCGAAATAAGATTGTTATAGTTATAGAAATTGAATTAAAGTTTGAATATGATTATTACCTTGTATTAGAAAGATAACCTACTATAAGTAACAAAGGTTTCTTGATCTTGGATGATTACTTGGAATGGATTTAGAAAACTTGGAAGTAAACTTGCAATCTTGGAAGTATTCTTGATTTTATGAAACTAGAACTTTTGGAATTTATGAAGAACACTTAGAACTTGAAGATATAACTTGAGAGAGAAGAATTAGATGAAGAAAATTAAAGAATGAAAGTGTTTGTAGGTGTTTTTGGTCATTGGTGTATGGATTAGATATAAAGGATATGTAATTTTGTTTTCATGTAAATAAGTCATGAATGATTACTCATATTTTTGTAATTTTATGAGATATTTCATGCTAGTTGCCAAATGATGGTTCCCACATGTGTTAGGTAACTCACATGGGCTGCTAAGAGCTGATCATTGGAGTGTATATACCAATAGTACATACATTTAAAAGCTGTGTATTGTACGAGTACGAATACGGGTGCATACGAGTAGAATTGTTGATGAAACTGAACGAGGATGTAATTGTAAGCATTTTTGTTAAGTAGAAGTATTTTGATAAGTGTCTTGAAGTCTTTCAAAAGTGTATGAATACATATTAAAACACTACATGTATATACATTTTAACTGAGTCGTTAAGTCATCGTTAGTCGTTACATGTAAGTGTTGTTTTGAAACCTTTAGGTTAACGATCTTGTTAAATGTTGTTAACCCAATGTTTATAATATCAAATGAGATTTTAAATTATTATATTATCATGATAATATGATGTATGAATATCTCTTAATATGATATATATACATTAAATGTCGTTACAACGATAATCGTTACATATATGTCTCGTTTCAAAATCATTAAGTTAGTAGTCTTGCTTTTACATATGTAGTTCATTGTTAATATACTTAATGATATGTTTACTTATCATAATATCATGTTAACTATATATATATCCATATATATGTCATCATATAGTTTTTACAAGTTTTAACGTTCGTGAATCACCGGTCAACTTGGGTGGTCAATTGTCGATATGAAACCTATTTCAATTAATCAAGTCTTAACAAGTTTGATTGCTTAACATGTTGGAAACACTTAATCATGTAAATAACAATTTCATTTAATATATATATAAACATGGAAAAGTTCGGGTCACTACACCTTTTACCCGCGGAATTGGATGTTTTTATTCTTTAGCCCGATTTAAGACTTAATACATGCAAATTACTCAGTCGACTCGCCAAGAGTTCTCTTTAGCAAGTACTCAAACTAGAATTACTAGATGTAGGGTTCCCTGGCACCTAAGACCTTTTCGTTTGTGACTAACTAATTAACTAGATCAAAGATTTGAATAACAATTGCCTTTGCGTTCGCTCTACACAATTCACCCCTATATCGTCTAACCGTTTAAACTTAATTTACCCCCTTGGTCCGGTTTAGCAAACAATCAATTAAGACAAATCAATTGTAAAGTGTATTAAATCAACAAGAGTTCTCTTTATCAAACAAATACACTAATCAATCAAGTTCATAAAGTTAAACATCAATAAGAATCGATCTTTTATTCAAACTATTGAAATAAACATGCATAAGTTCATAAATCATAAATCATAACCTCTAAAACCTCGGTTATTAATCTAGACAAGCATTATAAATTTAGCCAACAATCATGGTTGAAAATAAAATCATAAATAAACAATTAAGATAATTCATTATGTTGATAAGAATTAAACCTAATTATGATCGTGATCTTGAATGATTAACGAATTGAAACGCGTTCCCGGAATGATTGAGTTGATTAAATGATGTTGGGATTCCACAAAAATACCAAAAGTCGCCCCAAAGCTGCTGGAATTCGTCTGGATAAAGGTGAGTGTGAGTTAGGGTTTTAAATTCCCTATTTATAGCCCAAACACCGACACATGTATCCACCCGCGCCGCGGCCGCATCAGCTGCACCGCGGCTTAAGCCTTGCCAAAATTCCATAAAACATCACATCTGTCGACCTTCACTTTCAGTTGTAACCCGCGCTGCGGGCTCTCAAGCCGCGCCGCGGCTTAGTACTTGAGCTGACTCGTTCTTTAAACTTCACCATAAAATGCCCAAAACCAACTTGCTGCATCATATTAATGCACCGATGATAAAATAACATAGAACATACCTCAAAATGATCTAAAAAGCGTACAAAAGATCTTCTCGGCTCTCGAAACCCAAATCTATCGAATGTCTTCCAAAATAGCTCCAATTCGTATCCAATGGACCAAAATGCGACCGATATTGCGCGAATAAATATGTGTAAATTAAGCAATATCACCAAGCACGACCCCTACTCGCAAAAAGTGAGGACTCTTGGACCCAAAGTATCTGTACGACACATCAAATCTACAGTACTTTGTTAATTCAATTGATGAGCGTGCCGATGTACGATTCAAGTTAGAACTTGGTTTTGACATACGTTTCAAGGCCAATGGTTAGTAAGCGCCATACGTGGTGCAGGTGCGATACTCCTTCCGAAATCATTCTGAATAGAGAAGACAAAAAGCCATTCATTTCTGTTTCCACTCCACGCAATTTAAACCAATCAACTCACATAAAGAGTTGATGAATCAGAAATATTCACCCCAAATTCACTTTCAAAAAAAAAAAATACACTACTCATTCACCTTCATTCCCCTTTCCACTTATCAAAAGATTCAGAGATTAATGAAGAGATAGATCGATCAAATTCTCTTCAAAAGCACTTGTTAAAAGATTCTGAACCCCTGATTGTTTTTGATAGGCCAAAGACCTATTTTCAGTGGATTATCACTTCCTCTCTAGGCACCAGGAACGAAAGACAAAAGTTATGAAGAAAGGGTATGCCGGAAAAAAATGATGATAAAAGAGCAAAGTCTCTAGAATAAAGGCAAAGAAACACCTGAGAAGTTGCCCCAAAGAAGAATTACCGGAAGAGCCAAAGAAAATTCTAGATAAAGTCTTAGCAAAATTCGCCTCTTCTGAAGAAACTTTTTACGGATTCCAAGCCACTCTCTATCCAAAAATGGATACTCTGAAGAATCGAAATCTATCAATTCTCTCTCTAAATCAAAAGATCTGGATACCTTTCACCGTTCCATAAAAATTTCTCAACCAAACCCTAAAACCCGTCTTCCTCTTGAAAGAATGCCTAGGAAGAAGATCAGTGCCGTCCATACTTAACCGGTGGAGATATCGATGCTTTACCAAGCCTATGATGAGAACTGTTACACAAATGGCTTCTGAGCGACAATACAATTAGATTAGGGCACCCTAAACACTTGAGTGATATGAGTGATCCGCTAGTGAGGAGCCTGGTTATGTATACTCTAAATCTGAGAGTTGGAAAGTACGCCATTTTCACCATGGACACGATTGAAATCTAGCGACCAAATCATCGAAGTTCGAAACTTTTTCTAATACTTTCGAAAGATGTGACGACTTCTGATGAAGGCATAATAAAAGGATCCTTGGGTGGGCAAGGAATAATCTATGAGAAAGAACCTTATATTCCCACATTTTGCTTGAGGACAAGCAAAGTTAAGTGTGGGGTATTTGATATCGGCCAAAAAGTCACATTTTTACCCCCGATATTAAGCCCTAAATCAATAAAGTTTCAAACTTTGTTGGAAAAATTATCGCTTTTTCGGTTGATTTTATATATTAAGTAATTATGAAGGCAATGCAAATAGAATCAAGTAAAATGGAGCTAAAACGAAGATCCTAGAGCGAAAACGGTGAAAGACAAGAAATCAAGTTACGATCCAGTGATTTCAGCTGACCAGACAATCCAAACGGCCTGCCAAATGGCTTGCCTGTATGTCAAACGGCCTGCCACACGGCCTGAATAAACGGGCATTGTAAACGGGCAAAACATGCAAATGGCACCAGCAAACGGCTTGCCAAACGGCCTGCCAGCGTTTGCTGGCAAAAATCAAGTCTATTTAAAGGGCTCTCTCCATCCATTTCAACACACACTCAATTTGTAATTCACTTTATATTTTCAAGCTTTTAGTTAGTTTTTTGTAGTAGTTATCTTAGCTTTTATTTTTCGGAGGATATCCCGGCGAGTCCCTGCGATCTCGGGCAGATTTCTTCAGCCTTTTCAGGTTTTTATCCGAAATGCTTGTCTTTTGTATTAAACATGTGTGTTTACCTTTTATGCTTAATAATGCGTTCCGATATTACCATGATAGCTTAATTAATCTGTATGTTTCCATGATAGAAGTTTGGGTAGCGTAATTATGTTAATTTAGTATGATTAATGTCGTAATACTGAACTAGTGAGTCTGATAGATTTTTATGCTAGCATCTTAAGGATTGAACAACCTAGGTTGTGATCAGGACTTGTCCATCTATATGAACTTAGCTACTTCATAGGATTAAGACCCCTGGTTATACTGTATCTGAAGATTCTATGAACTCGGTATGGCCGGAGTTCCCGAGAGGCATCTAATGCGCTTTTAGGACACGGAACTTGAGAATTGAGACATGAATGACCTAGTATGCCTATTGACTGTTCCAAAAAGACCTCTTAGGAGCTATTAAGATATAGTTAGTGCCTCTACTATATGACCCAAGCTTATTGCATGTTCTTGTTTGATTGTTGCCCTAGGACTAAGTCATATCATCTGTCTAGGTATCTATTAGGTTTCTATCTGCTTTACTTTCATTATATCAACTGTAATGATGTATAATGTTTGAATTGATATGATCTTATTAGTATACTGAAATGGTTGTTAGTTTTCATTTAAGGTTTTGCCAACTTAAATCGACGGACTCCTTCCATTTGTGATAAGTGTTCAATCAACACGGCACGTTGTTATTCAGTTAACTAAACTGATAACGAGGGTTAGGATTAGAGCTCAACTTACTAATAAACCTAGTACTTTACTGAGGATAACCTCCAAGGTATAGCTACCTTTCAATTATACAACCAAGTGACATACACCTTCTACACCTTAGAAAGTAAAAGTAAATTTAGGCCCCGCACAATATAAATTTAGGCCTAACGACACCGCACGAATAAAACCGTCCGTTTTGGCCATATTACGAACCTTCTTTCATTCGAAGAGTATACAACAGTTGTTTCATATACAACCGGTTCGTGAGACTCTTAGTCATATATAGAGATTCTAGCTCACCCCAAAGCCCAGCTGGTGTAGTTTCTGCCGCAACTTCTCGAAGCACACAATAAGCAAGATTCAGAATAATCATGCCATGCGCCTTCTCCAGAAGTTCATCCTTCTCTTCATCTATCAACTTTTCGGGTAGAATCCCTTTCAAAACTAACAAATAACCTTGTTGGCTCAGTAAAACCCGCATCTAAATTCGCCAAAGACCAAAATCATCCCGACCATTAAATCTCTCTACGTCGGACCTTATTATGATCATCTTGAATATTTAATCACAGTTACACTCTGATACCATTTCGTTGTGATTTGCGCACTTTCAAGACCCAAAAAATTAATAGAGCAATTAAGCAATAAATAAAGACACAAGGTTTTACGTGGTTCGGCGTGAGGTTTAGTCCACGAGCGGAAGCAAAGATGAATTTCACTAGCAGATATGGTAACCCGAGGTTACAATATATCACTCAATCTAAGCTCCGAAAATACTAATAAAATATTTGGACCACTCACTAGATTATTACACTTCCCTTGTAACTCACTCGTATAGAATTGTAATTAACAATTCTATACCCTCTCTATTTTCTACAATACTTATCACAAGAGTTATTATACATCTCTGTCAAGTATGTATCTTCGATGATCAAATGATGTTCCAGCCATGGCATTTATAGTTGAGATGTACTACGGAAGGACACTTTGAATTGCCTACTACTTCTTTTACTATTTGCTTAAGACATGTTGAAAATAAAAGTCTACCATCAAATAGTAAGTTGTTGTGTGCTTCCTGCATTATTATTATTATTTTTTTTATTTTATTTTTTTTTTTGGCAAAAAGAACACTAGCCAACAAAATGGTGGCTTAGCCCATTACAAAGATGCCTACTATTAATCCATTATAAAATGGATAAAGGCTAACAAAATACCATAAACTTACAAGTAACAAACAATGTCAAAAAACAAGCTAGGAAGTAAAGAACTAGCAAAAAAGGAGTTACAATAACACCCATGGATTAGATTCCCAAATGTAGAGTTGATGCGAGTAGCAAAACCTCGCATTTGTAGCCCATTAAAACGATTTGATCTTGATTTGTTTTACTATAACGGACCAACATGAAAAATCATTATTAAATAGATCATTATTTCTAGCAAGCCAAATGAGCCAAATAGTAACCGGGCCAATTAACCGCCATAGTTTACCGGCTTTAATACCCATTCCGGAACTCCAAGAATTAGTAAACGACATAAGAGAGTAAGGCATCACCCACGTTATGTTCCACCAACGCAAGACTTCTACCCAAATTAAAGTAGCCCATGGTTGATGCAAGAGTAAGTGATTAACTGACTCAACCATATTAAAACACCTAAAACAAGAAGCGTTTTGGCCGTCTTGTAATATTCCTCTTTGAAAAAGAACGCGCTTTACCGGAATGCACCTTTTGAATCGATAACCAATGAAAAATAAGAACTTTCGAAGGAATAGGATTGTACCAAATTAAATTTGCCCATTCCGGAATAAAGTCGGCATTATCATTGATTAATAATAGAACGCCTTTCGAAACCGAATAGCAACCGTCGAAAGCCGGGACCCAAGATAAAACATCATGTCGTCTTGTGGATCGCGTAAATATTGAATGATAATTTGAGCCACCAAACATGTAGCTATTATGCCACCGTCTAACATGAGTTAAGTAAATATTTGACATCTGTTAGCCAACTGTGCATTCAACATAGATGTCACCTCTGCAACCATGGCATCTTCTTCTCCGAGGAAGTTTTCCGGCCAAATGTTCATTTTTAAAAGACACAACACTGGTTCAGGCATTTTATTGAACAGTTTGCCTACGCACCCATATCTACTACGATACATATGAACCAAACCATTATTCCGTTAACAACAAATTGATAATAACTACAGCCCGAATTTATAATAGCATATAGTAAGAAAGATTTAATTGGTTAAGCATAAAATAAATGGATTGATCTACAGCCCTACGATTGAAGTTTTAGTTGATGATCTGACTGTTAGTTACATACAGTTGGTGATACTTCGTATCATATCAAAGAATGTACATTCAGAATTGTGTTAAAATTACTTCTCCACCCCTTATATAATATGTAAAATGGAAGAAAAAAAAAATCAAGGCGTACAATCTATGTTGTTTAAAACCCTGAACTGTGTATACACCAACTTCTTTTCAGATCTCAACAGATATTATCATTTTATTTTATATATACTATAAGTCTCGTACATCCTAATTGTTTACACAGGATCAAAACGACACCACACACACAATTTTCAAAACCACCCCTCATTCAGGGTCTAATATGTAAATTCATCAGGGATATAAAACGTAAAATTATCATTTCATTAACAAAACACTAATAAACCCCACCCAAATTTTAAACAGGTTGTATCTCCCTCCTCGACGCGAGTTAAATTTTTACGTCATCGCTCGAAATAATTTTACAAACATAACGCAACTTTTAATTAATAAAGTAACAGACGTTTTTTTTTAAAAACGCTCAATATTTCGAGCTACCTTTCATACATACTCCGCCTTCAAAAACGCTCTTTTAATTTTGTAAGTACATAGCGCGACGTTAAATAGGAGTATGAAACCCGGAGCCCGTTATCATTCGATCTATTGGAGAGGTTCCATCTCAACCCTAATTTCTTTTTGAAACCTAACTTCTTTTCTCTCTTGGATAAATCCGTGTAAAATGGGAGTGAGTTTTAAACCCATATTAATATTAATATGTGTTTGCTTTTCATTATTTTCATTTTCTGGAAACATCTTTTTTTTTTTTTTTAAAGCAAGAAATTTTATTAATCACACAAAGATTTACAATGTACAAGACACGATTACAAATAGTTATTAGACTTGAATCTCGAGTTTTGAGGTTGCAAAGCAAGCAACCACTAATAATCTAACTAACACGAAAGATAAGTATGTGGGCTACTCAACCAAGTAAGCCAATCGAATTTCTTCCCCTTAGCTCTAAGAGAAATCCATTCGAATGACTTTACTTGAATTTTGTTGAGAGAACCGGAGCACAGCACGACGTACGACAAAAAGTTTTGTTGTTTCGAATTTTTCATATGTAGTACGTGCTTATCCACTCTATGGCTTGCCAAATTTTCCTTCCATAAGACGACATCGGGATCCCGGAGTTGCCTTTGAGGATTTCGGCGAAGCATAGATTTGAAAATACACCCAAACCCCACCATTGGAACACTCGGGACCAAATATCGTGTGCGTATGAGCAAAATAGAATAGTATGATCCCTTGTCTCTAAATCACCATCACAAATTGAGCATCTAACACTATGAAGATCAATACCCCTTTTGTCCAATTCAATCCTAACTAGTAGCCTTTTCTTCATTAGTCTCCACACGAAAATCTCGATCTTTTTTGGTACTAAGTTGTTCCGTAAAGTACTTGGTGGATTACTTTACGGAGCAAGAATATAATTATCACATATACACGCTAAACTCTTAACCGTGAATGTCTTTCCGCCATCTAAGATCCAAACCAATTTGTCCTTTTCCTCACCGATCCGAACATCCGCAAGCTGAGATTTTAAAGCATCAAGATCACCTAGCCCACGACCCAATGGATGCCGGGCCCAGGCACAATTAAACATCCCGTCCCCTTGAATTCGCATGCTGACAGTAGCATCTTTCTGAGCCTCCAGACGAAAGAAACGGGGGAAGGCGTCTTTGAGTTTGTTGTTGCCTATCCAAAGTTCATTCCAAAATGATGTTTCCATCCCATTTCCTATTTGTTTAATGAAAGACTTCTTGAACTTGATTTCCATGTCAGCAATAGAATTTCCTGCATCAATAATGTTAGACCACGTACCCAAGGTTGGATGGTAACATAAGTCACCTCCCGACCCCAAGCCACCATTAGAACCATAAATGCTTTGAATGACTTTAACCCAAAGAGAGTTAGTTTCGATTTTGAACCTCCACCACCACTTTGCGAGTAAAGCCAAAATTTTTCCTTTAAGGGACCCGATGTTTAATCCCCCATCGTTATAAGATTGTAAAACAACATCCCATTTAACCGATGAGATTTTTGTACCCGAATCACCTCGCCCCAAAAAAAATTACGTCTCACACTTTCAAGTAATTTTAACAAACAATTTGGAGCACGAAAGAGCGAGAAGAAGAACAATGGGAGACTCGAAAGGACCAATTTAATAAGAACTAATCTCTCACCATAAGAACAATGGGAGACTCCAACCCGAGAGACATTTTTTGATCTTTTCAATGATTGGGTCCCAATCTTTTAATTTTTTCATCTTACTATCTATTAGAAGCCCAAGGTAAGTGAATGGTAAAGAGCCCACTTGACAACCGAATTGACTTGCAATTTCTTGTAGTTCATCATGTTTTACCCCAACACCATATAAGCAACTTTTGTGAAAATTTACTTTTAACCCGAAAGCAAGTTCAAACCATGAAAGAAGATTATGTAAACATCACGCATTAGACATACTACATTCCCCCAAAAATATGGTATCATCCGCATATTGCAATTGGGAAACGTTAACTTTATCATTTCCAATTTCTATACCCTTGAAGAGTCCTTTATCAATATCATTTTTAGCAAGGATATTTAGACCCTCCACCGCAAGAATAAAAAGGAATGGTGATAAGGGATCCCCTTGTCTAACACCCTTCTTGATAGTGAATTCCTTAGTCGGTGATCTGTTTACAAGTATGGAGATGGAGGCCGTTGATAAGCATGTGCGAATCCATTTACACCATTTTGACCCGAACCCCATACAACCCATTACCTCCAATAAAAAATAAAAATTAATACACAAAAGCCTTCTCAAAATCTATTTTAATAATGATTCCTTTTTTCTTACACGTCCTTAAAAAAAATCAACACTTTCATTAACAACTAACGCACCATCCAAAATAAATCTATTTTTCAAGAAAGTACTTTGTTTCGGGCCCACTAATGCGGGTATAACCTTCCGGAGCTCGTTAGAAAGCAATTTGTGATGACCCGGAAATTTCTGACCAAATTTAAACTTAATCTTTGTATGATTAACATTTCCGACACGATAAGCAAAGTCTGTAAAACTGAATCTCAAAATTTTTGAACTACTTTTATATATTTAAATACCCTTCGGTTGTTTTCGACGATTCGCAAACAATTATATGTAAATAGATACATATATACTATAACTTGAAAAGGTAACAATGTATTAATTATTTGATACCGTACATTGAACTTATTGGTTTAAATATCTATTTGAATATATATGATAAGTTGAAATATTTATTATTAAAATTTATTTATAAATAACTTCTAATGTGTATTTAAAAACTGATTTATATATATTAAAAAGATATATACATATATATAATTTCAAGTTATTTAGTAAACGATAGTAACATTTTCAAATTGCTATAGTACCCAAAATGCTACAGTGTTTTTGAAAATCACTATTTGCTACAGTGAAATTGACTTTGCTACAGTGGATCGCTACAGTAAAAATTGCCTTTGCTACAGTGGTATAGTTTATGGATGATTTAAGACTATATTTTGACAAAGATACGATTCACGAAACGTAAAGTACAAGTTTTCTCAGTATACGATAGGACGTTTGAAAAACCGGAACCGGGACATAAGTCGAGTGACGACGTACGACTTATCGGAATGAAAATTACAAGTCAACTATGCATGTGAATTTAATATAATATATAATTAATTATATAAATTAAATATATTATATTAATAATTAAAAAATATGTCGACAAACTAGAAGTTAAAAGATCATGAGCTGGAAATCCATCCCATGCGATCGCATGGGAAATGGTCTTGGAGGCCATGCGATCGCATGGCAGTCCTGGACAGGCCACACCTATAAAGGTCGAGATATCTGCCTCTGTTTTAATTTAAAAATTACTCCGTATTATATTTATTAATTATATTATTATTATTATTATTATTATTATTATTATTATTATTATTATTATTATTATTATTATTATTATTATTATTATTATTATTATTATTATTAAGATTAAGATTAATATTATTATTAATCTTATTATTATTAGTAGTATTTGTATTATTATTAGTATTATACATAAAATACTACGACGAGGTCATGAGCGTGTCACTTTCAAAATAGTTTTATGAGCGGGATAAAGCTAAGGAAATTATGGGTTATTGCCAAGGAGGTTATGGGTAATATTCATGGGTATTATTTGCAAGTCAAACCTAGTGTTATCATCTCCGTTACTTCTACGTACTTTTCTACAATATTGAATCTCAATATTGATATGTAAGTACTTATATTTTATCTTTTATATAATAATTGTGTATCCATGTCTAGTGCTCGAGTATATATATTTATACATGCTTGTATGCTAAATTTCCTTGTTAAACAGTTTATGATGTACCATGAATTAAATACACATATTACTGGTAAAAGGTATATGATATACATGTTTTTGGAAAGCTGGCGAAAAATCAATAACTTTTCATTTAGATATCGAATAATTTCGATGAACGGATTAAAAGATATAAGCAACTGAATTATGATTGAACAACAACAACAACAACAACTGAATTATGATTAAAGTTAATTGAAATTGCTTTTGAATCTACAATTAAGATTTAAACAACTTGTTTACGAGATTGATAAATTAGATTTTTGAATATTACCAACCGAGTAAATGAATTCTTATATAAGGTACGTCTCGTTTTGTTAAACTATTGTCAAAATTGACTTTTTGAAACAATATTGGATAACTTTTGTATGTCAATATCGAGCATTAAGATTGTGATACACTATGACCTGACCTAGTTTGATAGACATTTATTGACCAACATATGTTCTCTAGGTTGAGATCTACGGTTATTTGGTAATCCGTGTTTCGATCACATTTTGGTGAACGACTTTATATGCTGCTAAGGTGAGTTTCATTTGCTCCCTTTTTAATTGCTATTGCAATCTATATTTTTGGGCTGAGAATACATGCACTTTATTTTAAACGCAATGGATACAAGTACATACTAAATTCTACACCGAGTTTGAACCGAAAATCCCTTAGCTTTGGTATCTAGTAACTGCCGGTTATAAGAACTGGTGGGCACAAGTAGTAGTATATGGATCCATAGGGCTTGATATCCCCGTCCGAGCTAGAGCACTAGCCTTTTAACGGACGTATGCTATTTGAGAAGCGTACACGTTGGTTTGCGTGTATTATTAAGATGATTATACAAAGGGTACAAATTATATATACGTTAAGTTTAGTTACCAGGGTGCTCAATTTCGTAGAATATTTTGATAAACGTTTCTGGATTGAACAACTGAAATCTTGTGATCCACCTTTATATACAGATTATGCGCAACATTAAAACTATGAAATCACCAACCTTTGTGTTGACACTTGTTAGCATGTTTATTATCAGGTTTCCTAGAAGTCTTCCACTGTTTGCTTAGATGTTAAACAAGCTATGTACATGGAGTCTTACATGACATATTTTTCAAGGAGACGTTGCATTCACCAAATCATCACCATGTATCTTATTTTGACTGCATTGTCAACGGAAATACTGTTGTAAACTATTATTTATGGTGATTGTCTATATGTAGAAATCATCAGATGTCGAAAACCTTTGATTTAAATATTCATTTATGGTGTGCCTTTTCAAAAGAATGCAATGTTTACAAAATGTATCATATAGAGGTCAAATACCTCGCAATGAAATCAATGAATGACGTGTTCGTCCATATGAATTTGGAGCGATCGTCACACAATTCAACAATTATTTTGTAAAAGCTACTAACAAGACTAATGGGGCAAAAATCATTTAATACATGCGGGTCTTTTACTTTCGAAACAAGAGTAACAAAGGACGTGTTGCAACCTTTAGAAATCTCTCCTTTTTCCCAAAACCAACTAATTGCCTCAGTAAGTTCGACTTTGATGACTTCCTAATACTTCTTAAAAAATCTCAAGTTAAACCCGTCCAGCCCCGGCGCTTTATTACCATCACAATCAAAAATGGCCTCCCGAATTTCCTCTTCTTCAAATTTCTCTTCTAAACTGTTTCTTTCATCAGGTGATAATGTTGGATACTCCAACTCTTCCAAGCTCGGCCTCTCAATAGCATATTCTTTGAAACGAGATGCAAAATGGACTGCAGCTGCATCTTTGATAACACTCGGTACATCAGACCATACACCATATATAACAAGTGTTGGAAATATGTTCTCGGGTTGGTTACGGTTCAACAGTGATTTGACCGTGGTACATATATTCTGAAAGTATGCCCATGACATTAAATAATATAAAGTTCATTTATCCTATTCGGTCACACACAAAGGCCAATCGTAAATTGTTTGATATACCTTCTAATCGGAAATTAATTTATTAATCAATTATTAATGGTTTAATAAATTAAATCTATTTTGAGATTTATTATTTAATTTGTTTTAATTAATAAAATATGTGTCATGACAAAAGACATAAAGACATGGCATGGCATGGCATGGAAAATGCATGCTTGTTCCTTTTGTTTGTAAACCCGACACTTCATCTCAAAAGTAGTCCCACTCTCCATTTTTTTTCTTGTTTTTGTTGACCAAGAATCACTCTTAAAAAACAACATTTTTTTTTCTTCTGGTATGGACTTGGCATATTAAAGAAAACCCACCTAATTTTTCTTTGAATCACCTTTACCAAAATAGCTTAAAAAACACTTGTACTTGTCAGTTTTTTTTTTTTTGGTGATTTCACGAGACAAAAGAAAGAAAAGTTTTGGTGAATTAGAAGGTGTATATCAAAATAAGGTTGGAACTTTGGGTGTCAATCGTTTAGAGGAGCTCTCATTTGGGTTCTCTCCAAGCTAGGATTTTTTCAACAAAGGCTACAAAGGTTGTAATCTTTCCTATTCTTGTTCGTTTATTTAATTTTTTTTGCTAAACGTTTTGTACATGGGTCCTTGGAAGAGTATGATTTTGTAAAATTTAAAATACTTCCGCTCACTATGATTTTAGTATCGTACTCCAACAAGTGGTATCTGAGCCATCTTGTACAAGTTTTAGCAAACTTTTCTTATGATAATAAGTTTTGATGAATGTGTTATGCATGATACTTGGAGATGATTATGCATAATGAATATGCAAAACTATTATCATGATTTGTGTTTTTATGTTTCCTAAATAATATTTGAATCTTGGGTTTTGGCAAAATGTTAAATGGTTAATCTCATTTTAAAAGTTATTTTTTCAGCTTGAACAGTCTGTCTTTCATGGACTGTTTCGAGGCTTTAAACTCCATATTTTCGTATGAGGCTGATAATGCTAAAAACGAACATATATTTCATAGCATTATTCCTCAAGAAAGACAAGCTTTTAGTTGCAATTGTTCTATTTACAAGTGATATTCGTTTAAATAATAAAAGGTGAAGACAAAAGACAGATTCGACGATTTGAAGACGCAAACGACCAAAAAGCTCAAAAGAACAAAAGACAATAAAAAAGGTTCCAATTATTGATAAGAAACGTCTCGAAATCACAAGAGTACAAGATTCAAAACGCAAAGTACAAGATATTAAATTGTACGCGAGGACGTTCGAAAATCCGGAACCGGGACTAGAGTCAACTCTTAACGCTCGACGCAACGGACTAAAAATTACAAGTTAACTATGTATATAAATATAATATAATATATAATTAATTATATTAATTATATATATATTATATATATATATTAAAAACTGTCGGCAGCCAGAAACTCCAAGGGTGTGAATTGAAAATACCTCTCCGCGACTCGCGGAGTTTGAAGGGCTTTTTGCCGCGAGTCGCGGAGCCCCAAAATTCACTTCTGGCTATAAAGCCAACCGAATTCTGATCGAATTCAACATCATATTTTCATCTCTCTCTCAATATATACGAGTAATATATATTTATATTTATAATTTATATTTTAATTTTAATTATAATTCTAATAATAAGGTTATGTTAGCGAATGTTGTAAGGGTGTAAGTCGAAATTCTGTCCGTGTAACGCTACGCTATTTTTAATCATTGTAAGTTATGTTCAACCTTTTTATATTAATGTCTCGTAGCTAAGTTATTATTATGCTTATTTAAAACGAAGTAATCATGATGTTGGGCTAATTACTAAAATTGGGTAATTGGGCTTTGTACCATAATTGGGGTTTGGACAAAAGAACGACACTTGTGGAAACTAGACTATGGGCTATTAATGGGCTTTATATTTGTTTAACTAAATGAAAGTTTGTTAATGTTAATATAAAGATTTACAATTGGGCGTCCCTATAAATTACCATATACACTCGATCGGACACGATGGGCGGGGTATTTATATGTACGAATAATCGTTCATTTAACCGGACACGGGAATGGATTAATAGCCACTAGAATAATTAAAACAGGGGTGAAATTACATTCAAGGGTAATTGGTGTAATTGTTAACAAAGTAGTAAAACCTTGGTTTACACGCAGTCGATAACCTGGTGTATTCATTAAACAAAGTATTAAAACCTTGTTACAATTCGAATCCCCAATTAGTTGGAATATTTATCTTCGGGTATAATAATAATTTGACAAGGACACTTGCAATTTATATTTATGACTGATGGACTGTTATGGACAAAAACCAGACGGACATATTGAATAATCCAGGACAAAGGACAATTAACCCATGGGCATAAAACTAAAATCAACACGTCAAACATCATGATTACGGAAGTTTAAATAAGCATAATTCTTTTATATCATATTTTATTTCCTTTATTTTATATTTAATTGCACTTCTAATTATCGCACTTTTATTTATTGTTATTTCATTTTATCGCACTTTTAATTATCGTACTTTTTAATTATCGCAATTTAATTTTTATCGCATTTTTATTATTTGCAATTTCATTATCGTTATTTACTTTACGCTTTAATTTAAAGTCTTGTATTTATTTTATATTTTACATTAGGTTTTAACTGCGACTAAAGTTTTAAAATCGACAAACCGGTCATTAAACGGTAAAAACCCCTCTTTATAATAATAATATTACTTATATATATATTTGTATTTTTATAAAAGTAAACTAATATAGCGTTGAGCTTTGCTTAAAGATCTCCCTGTGGAACGAACCGGACTTACTAAAAACTACACTACTGTACGATTAGGTACACTGCCTATAAGTGTTGTAGCAAGGTTTAAGTATATCCATTCTATAAATAAATAAATATCTTGTGTAAAATTGTATCGTATTTAATAGTATTTTCTGCTAAAATTTAATAGTATTTTATACCCCTCTGCTTTGACATCAAGTATTTTTGGCGCCGCTGCCGGGGAATTACTCTTAAAAGCCGGAAGCGCAACGCTAATAAAAAAAAAAAGATTTTTATTTACTTTTATTAAAAGTCGTTTTTGTAAAAATTACGTTTTAATCATTCAAAAATATAAAAAGAAAAACAAAAATATAAGTATTTTTAGGATTTTGTTAAATATTTAAGTTTTATAAGTTTCTTTATCTTTATTTTAATTTATAAAAATATAAATTTTATTAAAAATCGTTTATTTAAATTAAAAACAGAAAACAGAAAATAATAAAAAAAATAAATAAAGAAAACGCGTAAAAATTAGTACCTGTCAACTGAATTACTGAACCCCGCGACTCGCGGGGTTTTCCTCATTTATCACCGCAACTCGCGGAGGGCTTCTGACACACGGACAAAACCCTAATCAAGCATTGATTACGGGGTATTATTAATTATTATTATTAAAACCTAAATATTATTATTATTATTATTAGTATTAGTTTTAAGTTTTATTTTTATTTAATTTATGTATTTAGTTTAAATAAGTTTAATTAAAATTGTAAAATTAATAGTTTTAATTAAATATTAATATAAAATAATATTTTTATAAAAATTGTACTTTTTACAACTTTTTGTATATTTTTATATTTTGTACCTTTTTAATCGTTGTAGCGTAATATTTATATTTTTAGCTCATATTTAATTTTAAACTTAGTTTTTGCTATAGTTATTTTTACTCCTAGATTTTTAGGCTTTGCCGTAGAATTTCTTAAGTACTTTTTCTTTAGACTAAGATTTAGGTACTTTAGAATTTTGCGACGCCTTTTTAAGTTTTAGTTTCTTTTTAAGTTATTTCCATTTGGGACTTAGTTTTTCCTGTAAGCTTTAATATTTTTAGACCTTTTACTATGTATCAATTATCATTCCAATTAGTAATTTCAATTTGTGATTATAATTTTAAGCTAGTTGTAGTAATAAGGTTAAATTAGTTAAGTATTTTTAAGTTTTGATAAGTTTCTTTTATTTTTCCGTCACCTTTTATTTTTCAACCATTTTTTCTTTTTCGACATTTTTCGACGCTCAATCCTTGTCTTTCTTATTTCTCGCTATTCTAGTTTTTAGGACTTAAAATTTTTTCTACTTCTTATCTAAATTTCTTAAAATTACGAAAATTTATTTTAAGTGGTTAAATTGATAGACATCAAAATTTTCTGGTTCGTAGTAATAGTTGGATTTGTACGTGGACCGGGTTATTGGAGCCAAACAGTCCTCAATTATATTGAGACCAAACGAATCCTGCCCCTCTGCTGCATCTTTTGGCTATTCGAAACGTGGGCAAAATCAGAAAAGTCTATTGATTGGATAACTTATTATAATTTTTCTTTCCTTTTAAAAACTAATAGGATATTCTGTGAATGCACCGAGCAAGACGTTCACCACCTTTTGTACGTTCACCACCTGTAACTCGATCAAGACATCGTTTAACAAATATAACCGCCGTTGATTTTTCTTTAGAATCGTCATCCAGTCGACCAAGTACTTCAGTTCAAATTTCCGATAATCCAGTTTTTGAAACAAACCTCACAATTGAGAATCCAGAAAATATTCAGGAACGGTTCATAGATCCTGAACCATTAAACTTTCCTCCGGAACCACCAATCATTCAAACAGAGATTGTTGAGGAACGAACTATTAAATCAGAATCATCTAGTGATACCGATTCAACAAATTCAATTATGGAGAATCTGGAACCTTTAAGTATGGAAGACCGAATGAGAGCTAAACGCACTGGCCAAGGTCACGCAATTACTCATCCAGACATTAATGCGCCAGATTATGAAATCAAAGGACAAATTCTACACATGGTGACTAATCAATGCCAATTTAGTGGTGCGCCGAAGGAAGATCCAAATGAACATCTACGTACCTTTAATAGGATCTGCACACTATTTAAAATCCGAGAAGTGGAGGATGAACAGATATATCTCATGTTATTTCCCTGGACTTTAAAGGGAGAAGCCAAAGATTGGTTGGAATCGTTACCTGAAGGGGCGATTGATACATGGGATGTTTTAGTTGACAAATTTCTTAAACAATTTTTTCCTGCATCTAAAGCCGTAAGACTTCAAGCAGAAATTGTTACGTTCACACAGAAACCAAATGAAACTCTATATGAGGCGTGGACAAGATATGGAAAGTTGTTAAGAGGATGTCCGCAACATGGTTTAGACACCTGTCAAATAGTACAAATATTCTACCAAGGATGCGACATCACTACAAGAAAAGACATAGATATAGCAGCTGGTGGTTCTATTATGAAGAAAACCGAAACTGATGCTTACAAAATTATTGATAACACTGCTTCCCACTCACATGAGTGGCACCAAGAAAAAGATATCATTAGATCATCTAAAGCAGCTAGAGCCGATTCTAGCCATGACTTAGATTCCATTTCCGCAAAGATAGATGCTTTCGAGAGACGAATGGAAAAGATGACTAAGGATATTCACTCAATACGAATTAGTTGTGAGCAGTGTGGAGGACCACATTTGACAAAAGATTGTCTCAGTATTGAATTAACAATGGAACAAAGAGAGAATATTTCATACATAAACCAAAGGCCTGGAAATAATTATCAGAATAATTATCAACCGCCAAGACCGATTTACAATCAAAACCAGAATTATAACCGAAATATTCCATACAACAACCAACAAGGTCCTAGCAATCAACAATTATCCAACAATACTTATAATCAGCAAAGACCGAATTTTCAAAACAAACCACCACAACAAACCGATGATAAAAAGCCGAATTTAGAAGATATGATGACGAAGCTAGTTGAAACTCAAACGCAGTTTTTCACATCTCAAAAACAAACCAATGAACAAAATGCTCAAGCATTTAGAAATCAACAAGCTTCTATTCAAAATCTAGAACAAGAAGTAAGTAACCTAGCAAGGTTAATAGGTGAAAGAAAACCGGGAAGTTTACCTAGTGATACAAATGCTAACCCCCGGAATGAAACAGCTAAAGCTATTACCACAAGAAGTGGTACAACGCTTAAACCACCTGAAATACATGTAACTTCTGATGAAACTATTCCTACTCCACAAGAACCACAACCTGATCAAGATAAGGAAAAAGAACCGGTAGTTGAAAAGGTTAATGAAGATAACACAGTTAAGGATAAACCTTATGTTAAACCATACCAACCACCACTTCCTTATCCAAGTAAAATGAAGAAGGAAAAACTTGAAGCCGAGCAATCCAAATTCTTGGATATGTTTAAACAGATAAATGTAAATCTTCCTTTCATTGATGTGATTTCAGGAATGCCAAGGTATGCTAAATTCTTGAAAGATCTAATCACAAATAGAAAGAAAATGGAAGAACTCTCGGCTGTTACTATGAATGCTAATTGTTCAGCAGTGCTGTTGAATAAGATACCAGAAAAACTATCTGATCCAGGAAGTTTCACAATTCCATGTTTTCTGGGTAGTCTTAGTTCAATAGAAGCATTGGCAGACTTAGGTGCTAGTATAAATCTAATGCCGTATTCACTATACGCTAAACTAGACCTTGGAGAATTGAAACCAACCAGAATAAGCATACAACTAGCCGATAGATCAATAAAATATCCTAGAGGGATAATGGAGAACATGCTAGTTAAAGTTGGTACTTTAGTATTTCCAGTAGATTTTGTTGTTTTAGACATGGAAGAAGATTCTCAAGTTCCTCTCATATTAGGAAGACCATTCTTAAACACGGCTAAAGCAATGATAGACGTGTTCGGTAAGAAACTGACCCTAAGTATAGAGGATGAGAGTGTTACTTTTTCAGTTGATAGAGCAATGCAACAACCACAATCTGCAGATGATACATGTTATTATATTCAAACTATAGATGCACATGCAGAATTATTAGAAGAATTTCCAGAATTACAAGGAACAGGAGAATGTTCTTTAGGAGAAGGTAATGAACCAATTGATGAAGCTGAAATGTTAGCTACACTTATAGCTAATGGATATGAACCAACAACAGAAGAAATTCAAATGCTAAAAGAAGAAGACAGATATCGAAATAAATCATCGATAGAAGAACCTCCGAAATTAGAGTTAAAGCCACTTCCAAACCATTTGGAATACGCTTATTTACATGGTGAATCTGAATTACCTGTAATAATATCGTCTTCTCTTACTGAAAATGAGAAATCACAACTCATTTCTGTGTTGAAAGCTCATAAACCAGCCATTGCATGGAAGATTCATGATATTAAAGGAATAAGTCCTTCGTATTGCACACATAAAATTCTTATGGAAGAAGGTCATAAAACGTATGTGCAACGCCAACGAAGACTAAATCCTAATATGCAAGATGTAGTTAAAAAAGAGATTATTAAACTGCTAGATGCAGGTTTGATATATCCAATTTCTGATAGTCCATGGGTAAGCCCAGTTCAATGCGTACCTAAGAAGGGTGGCATGACTGTCATCACAAATGAGAAAAATGAGCTTATTCCTACTAGGACTGTAACAGGATGGCGTGTATGTATTGATTATAGAAAATTAAATGACGCCACCAGAAAAGATCACTTTCCCTTACCTTTCATAGATCAAATGTTGGAAAGATTAGCCGGAAATAGTTACTATTGTTTTCTAGATGGATTTTCCGGATATTTTCAAATTCCAATAGCACCCGAAGACCAAGAGAAAACCACATTCACGTGCCCTTATGGTACTTTTGCTTACAAACGCATGCCATTTGGACTTTGTAACGCCCCTGCAACCTTTCAAAGGTGTATGATGGCGATTTTTCACGACATGATAGAAGAATGCATGGAAGTATTCATGGATGACTTTTCAGTCTTCGGTGATACATTTAAATCATGTCTAGTAAATCTGGAACGAATGCTAATTAGATGCGAAAAATCAAATCTAGTACTTAATTGGGAGAAATGCCATTTCATGGTTAAAGAAGGCATCGTTCTTGGACATAAAATTTCAAAAGAAGGAATTGAAGTGGATAGAGCTAAAGTAGATGTAATTGCTAAACTTCCACATCCCACCAATGTTAGAGGAGTTAGGAGTTTTCTAGGGCATGCCGGTTTTTACCGACGTTTCATAAAAGATTTTTCAAAAATTGCCACTCCTATGAATAAACTCCTAGAAAAGGATGCGCCATTCATCTTTTCAGATGAGTGTATCAAATCTTTTAATATTCTTAAAGAAAAACTCACTAATGCACCGATCATGATAACACCAAATTGGAATCTACCATTTGAACTAATGTGCGATGCAAGTGATTTTGCAATGGGAGCCGTTTTAGGACAAAGGATTGAAAAACGATTTCAACCTATATATTATGCTAGTAAGACATTACAAGGAGCACAAACGAACTATACAACTACTGAAAAAGAACTCCTTGCTATTGTCTTTGCTTTTGACAAATTTCGATCATATCTCGTTCTAGCAAAAACGGTGGTCTATACCGACCATTCTGCTCTTAGATACCTATTTTCAAAACAAGATGCTAAACCAAGATTAATCCGTTGGATCTTACTCTTACAAGAGTTTGATATTGAAATCCGAGATAAAAAAGGAGCAGAAAATCTCGCCGCTGATCATCTTTCTCGTCTTGAAAATCCCGAATTAGAAGTTCTGAATGAATCGGCCATACAAGACAACTTTCCTGATGAATATCTATTGAAGATAGATTATAAAGAAATCCCATGGTTTGCAGACTATGCAAACTACTTAGTTTGTGGATTCCTTGAAAAAGGATTATCGTACCAAAGACGAAAGAAATTCTTCAGTGATATAAAACACTATTTCTGGGAAGATCCACATCTGTTTAAAAGTTGTCCCGATGGAATAATACGCCGATGTGTATTTGGAGATGAAGCTAGTAAAATTTTAAACCATTGTCACACAGGACCAACAGGAGGGCATTATGGGCCTCAACTAACAGCAAGAAAAGTTTATGAAGCTGGATTCTATTGGCCTACAATTTACAAAGACGCGCACCTTCTTTGCAAATCCTGTGATGCATGTCAAAGGGCCGGAAAAATAAGTCAACGTGATGAAATTCCACAAAATGTCATCCAAGTATGTGAAGTATTTGACATTTGGGGTATTGACTTTATGGGTCCATTTCCAAAATCTCATAATAATCTATATATACTCGTAGCCATTGATTATGTATCTAAATGGGCGGAAGCACAAGCTCTCCCAACTAACGATGCACGAGTTGTAGTCAATTTTTTAAAACGTCTTTTTGCAAGGTTTGGAACACCGAAAGCTTTAATAAGTGATCGGGGAACTCATTTCTGTAATAATCAACTTGAGAAAGTTCTTAAAAGATATGGAGTAACTCATAAAATCTCCACCGCATATCATCCACAAACAAGTGGACAAGTTGAAAATACCAACCGAGCTTTAAAACGTATTCTAGAGAAAACCGTAGGATCAAATCCGAAGGAATGGTCCATTAAATTGGAGGATGCACTCTGGGCTTTTAGAACAGCCTACAAAACTCCAATTGGAACCACACCTTTTAGACTTGTTTATGGAAAAGCGTGTCATCTTCCAGTAGAAATTGAACACAAAGCATTTTGGGCTTTGAAGACATGTAATCTTGATTTACATGAAGCCGGACGTCTACGATTAAGTCAACTAAACGAATTAGAAGAATTAAGACATGAAGCATACGATAATTCGTTAATCTATAAAGAAAGAACGAAGAAATGGCATGATAAAAGAATCAGAAGTTCAAAAGAATTTAAAGAAGGAGACAGAGTTCTTCTTTTCAATTCACGATTCAAGCTATTTCCTGGAAAATTGAAATCAAGATGGTCTGGACCATTCATAGTAAAAAGAGTTTTCCCATACGGAACGATAGAATTGATAAATTCAAATGGGATTGAATTTAAAGTTAATGGTCACAGAGTTAAACATTACATACAGGGTCCGATGGAAGTCGACAACGAAGTTAATCACAATTTCGACACCACAGCTAACTAAGTGTGGGGAGAATCAAGTCTTTAAAGGATAATATGTATTTCTGTTAGAGTTAGATTGTCTGTTTTCGTGTAGTTCTCGAAAATGGAACACGTATGGTCTTTCCCTAGCAGACCCTAAAGAACTAGTCTTCTCCCCCCATTCTGAATTTTTATTTTTTTAGGTTTTTACGAAATGAAGACTGCCTGTGAATTAAACCATGGTCTAATGCTACACGCTTTGATCACTAAACGTAATAATGACATACTCCCGAGTGAAATAGTATCAGTAATCAGAGAAAGAATGGACGGAGTTAGAAAAGGATCCAGATGCGAAGATAATAAGTTACAATTTGGTAAAGGAAAATCAAAATCCGCAGCGAAAAGAAGAGCACGACACCTAGAACGATGTCACAAATGCGGAAAATGGTCACATGGAGGTAAATGTTCAAATAATCAAACCTATTCAAATACCGAATTTGTTACTTTATGCAGAGACGGACCGTTCATATGTTTAGAAGAAAAGACAATGAATGCTCGAGGTTACGCCTATGCAGCCATGGAAAACCAATTAAACCGACTATCTTATGAATATAATAGATCATATAACTAAGAAATCTATTTCACAGGTATGTCTGTACAGTTTTTATTTTTATTTTTATTTTTAACCTTTTGATAATAAACGCTAATTTGTTCGCTAAAAAGTATTAAATTGGTATTAAATAAAATTAGGTTTGGCGACCGAAATTATTGATATCATTCAAAAATTTATTACATCAC
The DNA here is from genome assembly GCF_046630445.1 of Rutidosis leptorrhynchoides. Taxonomy (NCBI): domain Eukaryota; kingdom Viridiplantae; phylum Streptophyta; class Magnoliopsida; order Asterales; family Asteraceae; genus Rutidosis; species Rutidosis leptorrhynchoides. The sequence goes on from NC_092340.1 coordinate 145,447,075, forward strand.
TGCGAAATTTAACGTTTATTCTTAAGGTATAAATATCTTTAATCAATCAACCCAAAATATTTCAAAAATTCGTCATGAGTTAAATTAGGTCTTGGAACCGAAATTACTTTACCGAAAAGAGGGGCGCATATTTTTGATAATATTTGATTGATTAAAGTGGGATAAAAAAAAAGACAAAAAGATTTTTAATTTTATTTTTACTATGTTTTTAAAATTAATATTTAAATCTTAAATTAATATTGTAAACTTTGTAAAAACAATATTTTTAAAATTGTAAATATTTGAAAAATTAATATAAGTTTGGTATGAATTTATGAATTTTTAAATTAAGTTTGGTGTGAATTTTGAATTTTTAATATTAATTTTGAATTTTATATTTATGTTGTGTGAATTTAAAAAAACAAAAATTTACTTTATCTCATTAAGTTAAAAATATGATTTTTAAAATTCGTCGTAAGTTGAAGACTAGGTCTCTGAACCGAAATTGCTTTACCCGAGGAAGGGACGAGAACTTTTATTATCATTATTTTTAATCTTATTAAATTAAAGTATGCCAAAAACATTAAAAAACCCAAAAATCTTAGCTTTTAAAACAATCGCTACAAAAAAGACAAATTTTAAAATTTTGTCGAGGGACGGACTAGGACATCGATCCGAAACGACCTCGTCCTAAATAACAAGGGAAACAAAATTTTAAAATTAATTTCTTAATTGTTTTTTAAGTTTAAAAAAAAAAAAAAAAAAAAAAGGGTAAACTCCGCGACTCGCGGAGTTTTAAGTGAAAACCTCCGCGACTCGCGGAGGGACAAAAATACAAAAAAAAAAATAAAAGGAACGAGCTGGAACAGAATAACACACACACACATACTGCACTTCGAAAAAACCCGAGAAAACCCACGAAAATCATCCCAAAAACTCGATTTTTCACCGTTAATCTTCAAATTTTTCACTACAATCATGTTGAGGAGGATCTTATCTAAGAATTACTCAAGAAAACAGGTACAATTACACCCCAAATCACCTTTAAATCCGAATTTTAGTGTGTTCTTGAGCATATTTTCATAATTTGAATTTTGTTAATTTTTAGTGTAATTAGTGTTAAATTGTTAGTATATTATGCATGTATAACCTAGATTGATGCTTGTTAACATCATTTGAAGCCAAAAACTTCAAAATCTTTAGAATCTAGGGTTTGTGTTCTTGAGCAAATTTGGGGCTTTTTGATATAAACAGGTTATGGCCGATTTTTGTCATGAATTGTTGCTAAATTGAGTAGTATAACATGTCTAGGTAGTTAAATGATCCAAACTTTGAGCCTAAACATGATTTTGAGAATTAAAGTGGACTTTTTCAAGTCTAAAATTCATGAACTTGATTTTTTAAAGATAATGCCATTTGAGACTTGTTTATTTGCTAGTAATGATTATTTTGACATGTTATTTGAATTGAATGCTTATGAACTTGGCGAAAATTTTCGTATATGCTTATTTGAAAAAGTGTAGATTTGATAAAAATGTGAAAATAAGCTTAAGTTTGATATAAATTGATAATGTCATTGTAATTATTTTGATTGATGATTTTGCTGACACTAATGCATATTTGGATGCACAAAATTTGTGTTTGATGTGTTTTGCAGAATGAAAGGGGTGAATCTTCATCCCAAGCCCGTCATGCTCCTGCTGAGAACTTGGAACAACAGGAGGTAGATAACTACTACAAGCAGGATGTACCTCATCCAGTCATGACCTTTTCAGATATGCACTTGGAACAGTTGCACCCGAACCTGAGATTTGACAGACTTTGGATAGATTATCCAAAATATCAACGGGGTTTGCATACTCTTCATTCCAAGGTTGTTGAGGTACCGAGGGTCATAGAATGGGGACCCTTGGAAGCTGTAGAATTGGCCGGGCCAATTAGGGAATTACTGGTACAGAGGTATGGTAATTCTTCTTTTAATGACTGGATATGTTTATTCACCATACGCAGACCTGTATATAAAGTATGGTGTGAAGAGTTGTTATGTAGTATAGAGTTGAATGATCGGGTAGCTAGTTTAACCGATCGTTCTTTTATTAGATTTTTGTTAGGCGGTTCGATGCGCCACATGTCTTTACTGGACATGGCTCAGGCTTTACGTATATATACGCCTGAGGAATTAGCGTCTGCCGATTGTAGAGGATTGATACTAAACGGTAGGAAAATAGATGAAAATTTTGATACACACGGTGTGTGGAGTCAAATGACAAGCCATCACCGTTTTAAAGGGGGAAACTACTCTTATTTGGATATAGATAGAGCCGAATTAAGAGTAATACATAGGTTTTTAGCTAATTCGATTACACAAAGGGGTAAAAACAAAGAAAAGGTAAATGAACAAGATTTGTTTTACCATATGTGTATTCGAGACCCACACAGCGCTGTAAGTATACCATATTGTGTGGGTTATTATTTATCAGCTATGGTTCGAGGGATGCGTCCACATAGCATAATAGGAGGTGGTATTTTTATTACTTTGATTGGTGAATATCTCGGTGTGGATATAAGTCGGGGGGGATTATTAGTAGAAGAGCCGGAACCCCGCGACACTATAGGTTTAAATGTATACCATGGTGCGAAAGTGTTGAAGCGGCGAAATAACGCCGCAGTACGATACAATGGTAGACATCCACAGGTAGAGAGAAACCAGGAACAAGGTAATGTAGGAGGGGGGAATGAGATGCAAGAAATGCATAGGTTTATAGCTTCTCAGGAATACGAAAATGCTAGACAGAGAGCATTTGAAGATTGGCAAGTTCATCAGAACCAGATCATAGCGCATTGCCAACATATAGGTAGAAACTATATTCCTACTCCGAAACCCGTCTTCCCTCCTTGGTCGATAGAGATGCAGCCACCATATCCTACGTATGACCCTGCCGAAGCATTCTATAGCACTTATGGTTATGCGTGGAACCCCTATTGGTACCAATATCATCCTTAGTTTACTTATTTTTATTTTTATTTTGTAATTTGTAATTATTGATATGTTTAATATTTTTGTTAATATTGTAATCATTTTTATAATTTCTAACTTTTATTCTTAGATTTTAATAATTTTTGAATGTGGGGTAATAAACCAAACTTCAAAAATATGTATATATGTTTGCAGTTTATCTTATGTACACAACAGGGTAAAACAACGCATTTTCAAAGACTGGCATTAAGTTCAGCAAAAGCAACTAATTTTGACGACAAGATGCAAAATATATGTGAAATAACAACAAGACGGAATGAACAAATGAAGTGCACCATTTATCATTCAGCAAACAAACGCCAATATATTTGGAAACTTTGGTAAAAATTTAATCATTTTCACACAAATCACCCTCAATAATTTAAATTGTTACTGATTTCTTGCAAATGAGGGCATTGCAAGATCTTAAGTGTGGGAAGGGGTTAAATTCTTTCGGATTTTAAAAATTTTTATATTAAACACTTGGTTACCATTAAAAATACTAGTAAAGCAGTAGTTGTATTAGAATCTAGTGCTCTCTGATAAAAAAGAACAGCCCTAGTCTTATATACTGACTACCCAATTCTAGTAAAATTTTTCAAAATTTTCAATTAAATGAATTAAAATCATGTTTATACATATTTATGAACGATAAAACTAGGTTTAACACCGAAATTATTGTTACCTCGGAAAGGACATAAATTGAGAAACAAACTAAAATGTCAAAATTCATTTAAAATGAAATAGAGGACGATAAAAAGAAAAATAAAAAGCCAAGTGTGGGAAAATTTACCGAGTTATTTTAAAACATATGTCACATATATCTGTAACAAATAACTGAAAATACTTTTGCTTTGAACTAAACTAAACTGTTTTACCCGATGAAAGAAAAGAAGAGATGGATCTACACGATGAATCAATTCCATCGTTAAAAGGAAGTAAAGTCTTCCGAAAAAGACACGCGCTTCTTGATTTAGGTCATGAAGTTGTCGTCCAGACCAGCTGTAGGTTGACGAAAAATCTAGAAAAGTCATCACTAAAATCAGCAGGAAATCCACGGACCTCAGCATTAAACAGGGTCGCCAAGTGGTCAGATTTATCCTAACCATGAGAAGGATTTATCTCGTACAATGGGGGGGCACCATGCAAATTAGCTGGATAAGACTAATGAATCAGATCCCCAGAAAGGATAATCTCCTTAAAGATTAAAAATCAGCTTTTAAGACTGATATTACTCAATCCTAGAGATTGACCTTAAAGATTGAGAATTACAAACTCATGGAATTCAATGATATCTAAACTCGAGCTTAAACGAGAAAATATTTTGATCAAAAATACAAACCGATTTGTTTTCTGAAAACCCTATTTTCAATACGTTCATTACCATTGAACGTAAAATCCTAGGAATTCACCTGGAATTCATTAGGTCACCTGAATTAAATCGGGTGTCAACCGTAAGAACGGTGGTTGCATAGCATGGTCAAAGACAGGACTTTGTGCCAAACCGAAAAATTATAAGGGTGAGCTTTACTATTGCTCCTACCAAGAATAGTAATTGCGTCCGACACGTTATAGACCATAATCAAAAGCATGTCACGGGACATTGCCTTAACAGTTGCTTGTTCAACGCTTTCCTTTACAACCGGACGGTAGTTTGCCGAAAGGTAATATACGGAACAAGTAAACTGGACGTGTTGCTTTCCAAATACAAGGTTAGCAAGTGGGTGACACAAAACCGCAAGTTTTGAGCTAAAATTTTCAAATCTGAAACCCACCAAACCCACAAAAATATTTTGCAAACACCGGTAAAGGGTTATTCCGGAAAATTTATCTAGGGTAAAAACTAGATTTAATTTTCAAAAGATCAAATGTTTTCATAAAGATCCAATTTCCTTAATGGATCTAAATTTTTATAGTCATGTGGGACTGTAAACCATATCGTTACTACCATTGTTTATACCGCCGTATAGAAATCACTGATGTACAAAGTGTGAAGAATAAAAAAGTGATTCTAGTATTTCAAGACGATATTGCTTGAGGACAAGCAACGCTCAAGTGTGGGAATATTTGATAATGCTAAAAACGAACATATATTTCATAGCATTATTCCTCAAGAAAGACAAGCTTTTAGTTGCAATTGTTCTATTTACAAGTGATATTCGTTTAAATAATAAAAGGTGAAGACAAAAGACAGATTCGACGATTTGAAGACGCAAACGACCAAAAAGCTCAAAAGAACAAAAGACAATCAAAAAGGTTCCAATTATTGATAAGAAACGTCTCGAAATCACAAGAGTACAAGATTCAAAACGCAAAGTACAAGATATTAAATTGTACGCGAGGACGTTCGAAAATCCGGAACCGGGACTAGAGTCAACTCTTAACGCTCGACGCAACGGACTAAAAATTACAAGTTAACTATGTATATAAATATAATATAATATATAATTAATTATATTAATTATATATATATTATATATATATATTAAAAACTGTCGGCAGCCAGAAACTCCAAGGGTGTGAATTGAAAATACCTCTCCGCGACTCGCGGAGTTTGAAGGGCTTTTTGCCGCGAGTCGCGGAGCCCCAAAATTCACTTCTGGCTATAAAGCCAACCGAATTCTGATCGAATTCAACATCATATTTTCATCTCTCTCTCAATATATACGAGTAATATATATTTATATTTATAATTTATATTTTAATTTTAATTATAATTCTAATAATAAGGTTATGTTAGCGAATGTTGTAAGGGTGTAAGTCGAAATTCTGTCCGTGTAACGCTACGCTATTTTTAATCATTGTAAGTTATGTTCAACCTTTTTATATTAATGTCTCGTAGCTAAGTTATTATTATGCTTATTTAAAACGAAGTAATCATGATGTTGGGCTAATTACTAAAATTGGGTAATTGGGCTTTGTACCATAATTGGGGTTTGGACAAAAGAACGACACTTGTGGAAACTAGACTATGGGCTATTAATGGGCTTTATATTTGTTTAACTAAATGAAAGTTTGTTAATGTTAATATAAAGATTTACAATTGGGCGTCCCTATAAATTACCATATACACTCGATCGGACACGATGGGCGGGGTATTTATATGTACGAATAATCGTTCATTTAACCGGACACGGGAATGGATTAATAGCCACTAGAATAATTAAAACAGGGGTGAAATTACATTCAAGGGTAATTGGTGTAATTGTTAACAAAGTAGTAAAACCTTGGTTTACACGCAGTCGATAACCTGGTGTATTCATTAAACAAAGTATTAAAACCTTGTTACAATTCGAATCCCCAATTAGTTGGAATATTTATCTTCGGGTATAATAATAATTTGACAAGGACACTTGCAATTTATATTTATGACTGATGGACTGTTATGGACAAAAACCAGACGGACATATTGAATAATCCAGGACAAAGGACAATTAACCCATGGGCATAAAACTAAAATCAACACGTCAAACATCATGATTACGGAAGTTTAAATAAGCATAATTCTTTTATATCATATTTTATTTCCTTTATTTTATATTTAATTGCACTTCTAATTATCGCACTTTTATTTATTGTTATTTCATTTTATCGCACTTTTAATTATCGTACTTTTTAATTATCGCAATTTAATTTTTATCGCATTTTTATTATTCGCAATTTCATTATCGTTATTTACTTTACGCTTTAATTTAAAGTCTTGTATTTATTTTATATTTTACATTAGGTTTTAACTGCGACTAAAGTTTTAAAATCGACAAACCGGTCATTAAACGGTAAAAACCCCTCTTTATAATAATAATATTACTTATATATATATTTGTATTTTTATAAAAGTAAACTAATATAGCGTTGAGCTTTGCTTAAAGATCTCCCTGTGGAACGAACCGGACTTACTAAAAACTACACTACTGTACGATTAGGTACACTGCCTATAAGTGTTGTAGCAAGGTTTAAGTATATCCATTCTATAAATAAATAAATATCTTGTGTAAAATTGTATCGTATTTAATAGTATTTTCTGCTAAAATTTAATAGTATTTTATACCCCTCTGCTTTGACATCAGAGGCCAATTGCATTTGAAAGCTAACTGAAAGAACTTAAATTTGAAAAAAAACAATCATCGAAAACGGATTAGAAATGAGTAAGATATGACCATTTAAAGTTGATGTATGAATCTGCCAAAAATTAATTCCGAAAAAAAAAAAAAAAAATAGCTTGCATGTTAACTATTAAAGATTCAATGTTTAGGAAAATAAAGTACATAAATTATATTCATGTTTTACATGAAATGAGAAAATTAAAATTGTTAATTTTAGACTTTTATGCTTTGTTAAAGTGAATAAATCTCCAATATGTTTTAATTCACTTGATATGTTTGTTTGGATGGTTTTGGCATGAAAACCATACTTACAAAATATGAAGTGGGTTTACATACATATGTTATGTAAGCAAGGATTGAATATTATAAGTGCCATTAAGTGTTGTTTCAATCAATCCTTATCGAAACATGTAATATGAAAATGGGCGGTTGGCACTCCATTTATTATGTATGTGATTGTTGTATGAAATCGATAGTATTTGCCTCAATAAGACCCTTGTGTGGATGTTTGGTTTTATGATTTAAATTATTATTTATTCGGATGAATGTAATAATTTATTAAACAGCTTGAATATCGTGTTTATTATTTATTCGGGATGAATGTAATAATTTATTAAACGACTTGCATGTCGTCTTTCTATTTATATTGTATTTGTAATATTATAGGAAATAGAATAGTTTTTTTTTTTTTTTTTGTAAGATAATGCAACCAAGAATGGAATCAAGAAGACGATGTTCACAAGGCGGCCCATCCTAGCATATAATGGAGATGGCGGTTTTAGTTGGAGCCAATTCTCACACAAGGTTATGTCCCTAGTTGACCATGTTTTTCCGTGTGTTGGCTCACCGGAAAAACGCATAGGACTCGAGGCATACTACCGATATTTGCGTGTCATGATTATTATTGTTTTATTATTTGTCTATGCCATGCTAGCTAGAAAATGTTTTAAAAACAAAAGGACAATAATCATATAAAAAGGTTTGGTTAAAATTAGTTTAACAAACGCAACACGCAATACATAATTAACAAATGTTTTAAAATGGTATAACTTTTGCTAAAAGAAAATAAAAATCCGTTTTAAATGTAAACTTTACGCTACCCATGAGTAGTACACACATCCGAACCTTCTACCTATTAAAGTTCGTGATACCCGAGAGTCGTGGACCGGACTTTAATTGGGTGTTGGGAAGGGTGAGGTGAATTTCGCGATACCTGAGAGTCTTGGGCCGGATTTCACGTGTATCTATCACGGACGGTTTACAATCTGAAATCGTGGTTCGCGGCAAACCCGCCATGAGGAAGGATTTGTGTAGAAGGGATTAAACATGCCAAGTGAAATAATTGATTATCACTAAATCCCGCAGAAGCTAAGAATTTCATAATGGATGAAATTGGTAATATGTTTACCTACCTAAATAGCTTATGATTAGCGATCCACGGCAAACCCGTCGTTACCATAAGTGAAATATGGATCTTAACCTTGTTAATTATAATTGTTTGAATATTGAACACACTTGGGTAATTATCTTAACAAGGATTAAACATATCAAACTAACTAATACAACTTACTTTAAAAATATGACAGATGTCTGCAACAAACACAAATCCTACTCCGTCATCAATCACTAATTTCTGCCTTAAAGGGTTCCTCGAAAAGGACAAGCTTACCGGCTTGAACTACATGGACTGGCTTCGCAACCTAAGAATTGCTCTTAGGATGGAAGGAAAGATTAGGGCAATTGAGGAACCCTTACCGGCAGAACTCGGATCGAGAGCTACTCAAGCGGCTAGGGACGAGTTTGAAAAACGGCGTTCCGAGTCTAATGAGGTAGCATGCTTGATGTTGGCGACCATGTCTCCAGAGCTCCAAAAGGGCATGGAGAGCTTAGGGTCGTATGACATGCTTAACCAATTCAAGGACATGTTCCAACAACAAGCAAAGCAAGAAAGGTTTGACACCGTGAAAGCTCTCGTATCTTACAAAATGGCAACAGGAAGTAGTGTTAGTGTCCATGTACTACAAATGAAAGGGTACATAGACCGGCTGGAGCGCCTTGGTTTTTCCATAAGTCAGGAGCTTGCAATGGATTTTATCCTGAACTCGCTGACTAGTGCATATGAAGGATTCATTATGAACTATAATATGAACAATATGGAGAAAACAATCATGGAGCTCCATGGCATGTTGAAAACCGCTGAGGCTAACATGGCCAAAGCTAAACCTACAACTACTGTCCTAGCCATTCGTGAAGGTGGGATCAAGAAGAAGAAAAATAAAACAAAGGGCAAGAACAAGGGCAAGGGTAAGATTGACACATCCAACTTCAAACCTAAACCTAAGGGCATTGCTAACTCTTCTACTTCAAAGATCCCGCAAACCAAGTCTCCTGAAAAAGCAATATGCTTCCATTGTGGGGATAAAGGATATTGGAGGCGCAATTGTACCAAGTACTTGAAGGAACTTAATGAACTACGGACTAAGGGAGTCGTCGTACCTTCAGGTTTGTTCATGATTGAACTAAACAATACTTCTATTTCTAATTCCTGGGTATTGGACACAGGATGTGGTACTCACATTTGTACTAATGTACAGGGACTCACAAGAAGTAGGAAGCTGAAGACCAGAGAGCTTAATCTAATCATGGGAAATAAGAACGTTGCCTCTGTTGATATGATTGGAGAATATAAGCTCACTTTTGATTCTGGTTTATGTATTGTTTTGTCTAATGTTTGCTACAGTGCTGAAATGGCAAGAAACATTATATCTTTTTATGCTTTATTTAATGATGGTTTTAATTTTAGTTTTGATAATGGATCAATACTTGTTCACAAAAAAAATGAGATGTTTTATTTCAAGGCTAGTCCTTGTAAAGGCATCTTGGAAACCACAACAAAGCCAAAAGATAGTTCAATCTACAATGTTGATTCATCCAAAGATGTTTTGGATAAAACGTATCTATGGCATTGTTGTTTAGGCCATATAAACAAGAAACGCATAGCTAAACTCCAGTCAGATGGAATTCTGGAATCATTTGATATTCAATCATATGATGAATGCGAATCTTGCTTATTAGGAAAAATGACAAAAGCACCTTTCACAGGAAACTGTAAAAGGGGTAAGGATCGGTTAGACTTGGTACACACTGATGTGTGCGGTCCGTTCAGATCGCCTACAAGACACCAGGAATGATACTTCGTTACATTTACTGATGAATTTAGTAGATATGGTTATGTTTATTTAATTAAACAAAAGTCTGAAACTTTGGGAGTGTTCAAGGCATACCAAAACGAAGTAGAAAATCAACTGAACAAAAGAATTAAGATTCTCCGATCTGATAGAGGTGGTGAATATCTTAATGATGAATTTCGTGATCATCTACGGGGTTGTGGGATAATCTCACAATTAGCTCCTCCTAGAACACCACAGCATAATGGTGTGGCTGAAAGAAGGAATCGAACATTACTTGATATGGTTCGGTCCATGATGAGTCGCACAATGCTTCCATTCAGTTTTTGGGGTTACGCCCTACAAACTACCGTAAGGATCCTTAACCTCATCCCAACCAAGAAAGTTTCCAAAACACCTTATGAGATATGGCATGGCAAAACCGAGTCTCTCTCGTATCTTAGAATCTGGGGATGTGAGGCTTACGTTCATCGTGAAGCTCAAGATAAACTTGAACCCAGATCTGAAAAGTGTTTATTTGTTGGATACCTGACTGATTCTTTTGGATATTTGTTTTACAACCCTACTGAGAACAAAGTCTTTGTGTCTCGAAGGGGAGTCTTCTTTGAAAAGGATCTCTTATCAAAAGGAACCAGTGGGACCAAAATTGACCTTGAAGAAATTCAAGAATCAACCGACATGGAAACCGATATTGGAACCAATTCTCCTCAAGAGGTCAACGAGCCTGCTGTTGAGAGAGAAACTGACCTACAGCCACCACCCATACGTAGATCTGATAGAGTGCGTCAAACACCAAAGAAATATAGTTTACACATATTTGAGGGTGATGACGAAAATATAGATTCTGATGAACCTATTACCTATCAGGTAGCGATGACAAGCCCCGAGTCTGCCAAATGGAAGGAGGCTATGGACAACGAGATTCAATCCATGCATGATAATCAAGGCTGGACCTTGATTGATCATACACCACGAATTAAAACCATTAGGTGTAAGTGGGTCTTCAAGAAGAAGACTGACATGGATGGAAATGTACACACATTCAAAGCCAGACTGGTGGCTAAGGGTTACACGCAACAACATGGTGTAGACTACGATGAAACTTTTTCGCCAGTGGCTATGTTGAAATTCATTAGAATACTTCTTGCCATAGCTGCATTTTATGACTACGAAATATGGCAAATAGATGTAAAAACAGCTTTCCTTCATGGTAAGCTAACAGAGGATGTGTTTATGACACAGCCTGAAGGTTTTGTACATCCTAAGTATCCTAAAAGTGTGTGCAAGCTTCAAAAGTCCATTTATGGACTTAAACAAGCTTCTCGTAGCTGGAATCTTTGCTTTAATGAGAAAATCAAAGAATTTGGTTTTATCATAAGCGAAGATGAGCCATGTATCTATGTTAGGTCTAGTGGGAGTGTTGTAGTCTTCCTTGTACTATATGTCGATGACATATTACTCATGGGAAACGATATCCCGACATTGAAATATGTTGAAGCTTGGCTAGGGAAATGTTTCTCCATGAAAGATTTGGAAGATGCATCATATATTTTGGGAATTAAGATCTATCGAGATAGGTCAAGGAGATTGATTGGGCTAAGCCAAAGTGCATATGTAGATAAGATACTGAAGAAATTCGTTATGTATAACTCCAAGAAAGGGTGTGTTCCTATGAACCCTGGAATGATATTGAGCAAGTCTCAATGTCCTAATTCTGACTTGGAGTCAGCTGCCATGAGTCGGACTCCATATGCTTCAGCTATAGGATCGATCATGTATGCCATGATATGCACTAGGCCTGACGTATCGTATGCACTAAGCATGACTAGTCGTTATCAGGCCAACCCTGGTGAAGCTCATTGGATAGCAGTCAAGAACATTCTAAAGTATCTTAGGAGAACTAAAGAGATGTTATTGGTCTATGGTGGGAATGACGAGCTGAGCGTCAAAGGATACTCTGACGCTAGTTTCCAATCAGATAGAGATGATTGCTCATCACAATCTGGATTTGTGTTTATGTTGAACGGTGGAGCCGTCACTTGGAGAAGCTCCAAGCAAAGTACTATTGCTGATTCTACGACAGAATCCGGGTATATAGCGGTAAATGAAGCTGTTAAAGAGGCCATGTGGATAAAGAAATTCATCGAGGATCTAGGTATGGTTCCTTCAATCCATGATCCTGTTGAGATTTTTTGCGACAATGTGAGTGCGGTTGTCTTGGCTCAAGAACTGAGGTCACAAAATCGCACACGGCATATACTCAGAAAGTACCATTACATCCGTCAACTTGTAGCAGAAAATGACATATTATTAAGTAGAGTAGACACGACTAAGAACTTCACTGATCCTTTCACCAAGCCTTTGCCACAGACTAAGCATGATGCTAATAGCATGTGTATTGGCATTCGTGTCATTGATGATAAAGTTTGATTGTATTTATTATGTTAAGTTTGAAACTTTAAACATTGGGTAATAATATATGTTGCAATTGATATGATGATTAATATATTGAGATTATATTATACGCATGATGCGATCATTTCATTGTATATTGCCATGTTTCATTTTGCATGTTTTAACTTCCAATGAATATTATTTCATAAACTTCCACATTCAGTCATTCTCTAAGGAAAGGAGAATTGAATTAAGGCTGCTATGAAGTGTAGTAATATAGGCTTATATGAAACTACATTCATGAGGAACTTGATAGTTGATTCAAGGTTCTGGAATGACCACACTTAGACGCTATTTCATGGTTTTAAGTCAAAAAGTAAGCTCTAAGATGGCAACGTCATTTATCCTAGAGTAGATGTGTATGAGAAATCTTGACACAAACTATGTTATACTTTGACATGTTTCTAACGCTGTGCGTAAATGCCGGTCATAAGGAAGCAGATTGGGTATATCATGGAATGTGGTGGATGTCTATATAGTTGAAGCAATTTGTTCCTTTTTCTTTTAGCGAGTTGAAGCGATATCTCTGGGCCCCTCATTGATTTGTGCTGAATTAAATGCATGGCCATGCTACGACTGAATTAATGAAATTGCAGACTATTTGATCACCACAAATCTCTATTGGGAAACATAATCTTGAACGATGATGATTGACACTTAACCATGTCACACGTTCATATAGATATCTAGAACAAAAGGATGATTGATATAAATCAAAATATAGGAGTGTAACTTAACTGACTGGTTGTTAGACATGGTGTGTCTTTTAAGACTAACCAATATTATTAATGTCAGTGCAAGCGGGAGTCTGTTGGAAATATGTTTTCGGGTTGGTTACGGTTCAACAGTGATTTGATCGTGGTACATATATTCCGAAGGTATGCCCATGACATTAAATAATATAAAGTCCATTTATCCTATTCGGTCACACACAAAGGCCAATCGTAAATTGTTTGATATACCTTCTAATCGGAAATTAATTTATTAATCAATTATTAATGGTTTAATCAATTAAATCTATTTTGAGATTTATTATTTAATTTGTTTTAATTAATAAAATATGTGTCATGACAAAAGACATAAAGACATGGCATGGCAAGGAAAATGCATGCTTGTTCCTTTTGTTTGTAAACCCGACACTTCATCTCAAAAGTAGTCCCACTCTCCATTTTTTTTCTTGTTTTTGTTGACCAAGAATCACTCTTAAAAAACAACATTTTTTTCCTTGTGGTATGGACTTGGCATATTAAAAGAAAACCCACCTAATTTTTCTTTGAATCACCTTGACCAAAATAGCTCAAAAAACACTTGTACTTGTCAGTTTTTTTTTTTTGTTTTTTTTTTTTTGGTGATTTCACGAGACAAAAGAAAGAAAAGTTTTGGTGAATTAGAAGGTGTATATCAAAACAAGGTTGGAACTTTGGGTGTCAATCGTTTAGAGGAGCTCTCATTTGGGTTCTCTCCAAGCTAGGATTTTTTCAACAAAGGCTACAAAGGTTGTAATCTAACTTATTCTTGTTCGTTTATTTAATTTTGTTTGCTAAATGTTTTGTACATGGGTCCTTGGAAGAGTATGATATTGTAAAATTTAAAATGCTTTCGCTCACTATGATTTTGGTATCATACTCCAACAACAAGCCCACGTATGTTGTTTCTGTTGTTTCTCAAACAGACCATTGAGTGAAAAAATTTACAATTCTCATCCCATTCTAAAACCCATTTGATACGCGCTTTTTGTTTAAGCATACTTGACTTAATGTTTTCCTTTTCGAACCACTATTTTCTCGAATTTCTCCATTCCTCTAATTCAGATACACTTAAACTATGTTCTCGGCTTTCAATTCCAGAATCTGTGCACGTTTCTTAAGAGCTTCTATTTCGTCATCAATTTTTTCAAACTTATTTCTACTCCAAATTATAATATCATCTTTTATATTCTTGAGTCTATTCCTATACATACAATCATTCCTATCAATTATCGAAACCTCTTTGACCCATGCTTTTTAATAACTTCATCTATATCCTTATCATCCAACCATGCATCAAATATTTTGAAGGGTTTTGGTCCAAAATTTCTCTCTTCGTCTTTCAAAACAATTGTACAATGGTCCAATAAATGTCTATCCATAACCCCCGCTGTTAAGTCACACCATAGATGTAGAAATTTTTCCGTCACAAGAAAATGATCAAGTTTACTATATTTTAACCCATCGCCACTAACCCGAGTAAACATACGTCCCGACATTGGCAAGTCAATCAAACTATTATCTATTATAAAATCATTGAAACGCTTTGCTCTATATTTAACAAACTCGTAATTAAATTGTAACGACCCAACCCGTCGAATATCGGCCCATAAAAATTTTTCCTTTTTAATATACATTAAATAATACTTTAGGTCTCATTATTCAATTTTCAAAACGTATTTGTTATCAAAGTAAGTTCAACGAACTTAAAACATACAATAATAATTTAAACTCCTTAATACAATAATACGTTAGTTAAATCATAAACCGGTTATTACTCACACCCCCATTTGACTAAACCGAAATACGTCACATGAACCGACTAATTACTTTTACACAAAACCGAGCATGGCAATTAGGACTACGCTACCCAGTCCTAAATCGAGTCCAAAAGCATGATCCTCTAAAGCAACATAGCCAAAATCTCTAATCCCCACGCTTACCCGAGCCGCCATCACGCGAACCTATAAAAAAATAACAACAATGAGAGGGTAAGCTAATGCTTAGTGAATGTAAAGATACTATACACATATATATGCATAAAATGACTACGCACCACCAAGCATAAAAGTAAACACATACCACCTCCGCATGGTAAACAAGCTACAAAAGAACACATACACAAAGTAGCTACACGCCACGTAATCTAATGACCCGTCCTAATCCATCCAGACGAAGTCCATATTGATTATAAACGATTCGTAACAGTTGATTACATCGCGAGGTACTTGACCTCTATATGATACATTTTACAAACATTGCATTCGTTTTTTAAAAGACAATCGTTCATTACATCGAAAGTTGACGACATGCATACTATTTTATTATATATCTAACTATAATTGACTTAATAATAATCTTGATGAACTCAATGACTCGAATGCAACGTCTTTTGAAATATGTCATGAATGACTCCAAGTAATATCTTTAAAATGAACAATTGGACAGCGGAAGACTTCTTTCATACCTGAGAATAAACATGCTTTAAAGTGTCAACCAAAAGGTTGATGAGTTCATTAGTTTAACATAAATAATCATTTCCATCTTTTTAATAGACTACAAGATTTTCATTTCCAGTTCTCATAAATATACGTCCCATGCATAGAGACAAAAATATCATTCATATGGATTGAACACCTGGTAACCGACATTAACAAGATGCATATAAGAATATCCCCTATCATTCTGGGAAATCCTTCGGACATGATAAAAACAAATTCGAAGTACTAAAGCATCCGGTACTTTGGATGGGGTTCGTTAGGCCCAATAGATCTATCTTTAGGATTCGCGTCAATTAGTAGACTGGTTTACTAATTCTTAGGTTACCAAGCAAAATGGGCATATTCGGCTTCGATCATTCAACCATATAATGTAGTTTCGATTACTTGTGTCTATTTCGTAAAACAGTTATAAAAGCGCATGTATTCTCAGTCCCAAAAATATATATTGCAAAAGCATTTAAAAAGGGAGCAAATGAAACTCACCATACTGTATTTTGTAGTAAAAATACATATAATGACATTGAACAAATGTAAGGGTTGGCCTTCGATTCACGAACCTATATCATTAGTATATATATTAAAACATATACTCGTAATCGAATAATTATAACTTTATGTAATTAATTTGTATATATATTTGATAATGATTATTATCTATTTAGTTATATATATATATATATATATATATATATATATATATATATATATATATACATATAAATATATATATTAAAAATACTTGATTTATTATATATGGATATTTATATAAAGGTTGTTAATCTAATTAATTTACACATATATGTAATATACTTTTAAGTATATTTTTACATAGATAATAATGTTTGATATATATAAAAAGTTGTATTTAATTATATTGATAATAACATTACTACCAATGATATTAATATAAATAATATTTTTGTTAATAATAATAATAATAATACTAAAAATGGTACTAATGCTAATATTAATGAAAATAATAATAATTTGTGTTATTTTCATAATAACACTAATAATAATAGTCATAATCATAATAATAATACTTGTATCGATTTTTAATCATATTAATAATACTAATACTACCTAGTAATGATCATAATATTAACTTGTATTAAAGTAACTATGATAATATTTATTATAATAATTCTTTTAAAACATACTTTAATTAAGATTTTAATAAATTTTCATAATAATAATTATATCTAAAATTTCTATATTTTTAATCTTAACAATATTATTAAACTTGTATATTCATAGTTATAATAATCATAATTTTCGTGTTTAATTTATAAACTAATGACAATAGTTTCTTTTAATATTACTTTATATTCCTATTCATAATTTACATGTTTTCATAATTAATAATACAGAAATTAAGGTTAAAGGGTACCCCTAATATACTAATATTAATGATAAAAACACTTAGATTAATATTAATAATAATCATAATAACTAATAAATAATACTAACAATAATCCTGATCATGTTAAATATAATAACACATACATTAACAATAATAATTATAATTACAATCATAATAACAATAAAACTAATAATAATGATAAAATAAATTGATAATGGAACTACCTTTAAAGGCCTCTAATAAAAAGAATACACCCAGTGAGGATCGAACCCGAGACCTCTAGGTAACACAACACATCACCCAGCCACCTGAACCCGCTTGCTTTTCTGTTTTATTTCTAAACTCAAATTAACTTAACCCATTTCTGTTTCCACTCTCTTCATCTCCTTCTTCTTTAAATTCACTCGACCAGAGTATACCATAATCATCTTAATTAATTTGCTTACTGGTTTTAAGATTTTAAATGGACTCAGAAACAACCCAAGTGATTAAATTAGGTTAATCAAAAAAAAATTAAAAATTAAAACAGCAGCTTGCTGTTCGACGAGTGGGAGAAAAAAAACTCAAACACCTATTTCGATTTTTAAAGCATTTGAGACAAAGATTGTAACATGAATTGTGTTTGAAATCGTTCATGGAAACTATCTAATTCGTCAATTTGATCTAAGACCTCAAAAAAAATTCAAATTTTACCCAAGAACAAAATAGTTGACTTTTAAAATTAAAAGTTTGACTCACAAATTAATGATCGATAGGAAGATTTGGAGATTGAGACTTAACAGAAAGTTCCACTAGAGTAATACTAACACAATGGCATTAATAATTTTTGAAACAAATTCGATTTCGAGTTTTTGAGCATTGCACCCAAGAACAGGGGTTTTTTATGGTTTCTGTTTTGGTTTAATTTGACAAACAAGGTTGTTTAATGAAGTGTGAAATTGGTAGAAGTAGTAGGACATAAATGAATTACCTAACAGCTTGAATTATCGATTGTTATATAGAATAATGGATCGATGGTTTTAATCAGGGTAAAAATAATAATAATAGAAGCAGATGTTGACACTCAACAGAAATTGGATGTTTGTGAATTTGATTTTTGGACTAACATTACATTCAGAGACAAAAAATCGAATCTCGGTACATTTTGTTGACTACTGGAAACAGATTCAGAATTTTATGATACTATATTGATTATATAAATAATATTAATATTTAATAATTATTATTATAATATAAATACTAGATAATAGTAATAATAATGTTAACAATAATAATTATAAGAGTATTAATAATAATAAGTCATAATAATTAATTTTTTAATGAAATTGATAATAATATTATTAGTGATAACTATAATAATAATACAAATTGGTTTTGATAATAATATTATTTAATAATTCTTAATAATAATAATAATAATAATATCTAATAATACAAGTGATATAAGAGATATAACAAGTTACATGTATTCTATCTTCGTATTATTTTAATGATAATAATAATACTGATATAGATATTAATATAAATAATATTAACAGTAATAATAATATTATACAAATATATTTTCAACTTGTAAGTATATTTAATATATTAATGTTACATCATATATTATACATGTAAATATGATTAAGTTAATATTGTTTTATATATATATATATATATATATATATATATATATATATATATATATATATATATATATATATATATATATATATATATCCATTTACTATATTATATTATTCCATAATAGATATTATAAATTTCAACAAGTAATATTTACATCTTTTATATATATATATATTACATATAATAATAATAATAATTATGTATAGTATCATATATATTCATATATAGTTCTTTTTAATAATAACCTTATTATATTATATATTATTTTACATATTTAATTCTACTGATTAATTTATATTTTGTTATTTCACATTTTTGTATATACACATATATTTATGTTTATATTTACATATATATATATATATATATATATATATATATATATATATATGCACACACATTTTTTTACAAACAATGGTTCGTGAATCAACGGGAATAGTCAAAGGGTTATTGATTATATGAATAAAATTTCAAAATTTTTGAGAGTCAACATTACAGACTTTGCTTATCGTGTCGAAACCATATAAAGATTAAGTTTAAATTTTGTCAGAAATTGCCGGGTCGTCACAGTACCTACTAGTTAAAGAAATTTCGTCCCGAAATTTGAGTGAGGTCGTCATGGCTAACAATGAAAATGTTTTCATGACGAATATGAGTTGATAAATAGAGTTTTATCACTATTGAGTAATATGGATAAAACAATTCGATTTCGCCAAGAGTACGGGTGAAGCTATCACAAAAGGGTGAAATGGGGAAAATAAGATTCGTCTTACTTTTGACGTAGTCACGTTTGAATTTAGAAAAATAAGGTGCGTCTTAACTTTTGACGTTACCTTGGTTGAATTCCAGAATTCAAAGGATTTAAAGAAAATCTTCGAAATCTAAAAGATTCGATTCTTTAGCGAATAACGAAATCAAGATCTCTATAATTAGATACGGTGATCTGCCTCGATTACTCCGTCTGATATTCCCATTATAAATTAAGCTCCTCCATTCCATTATTCTCACCATTCTTATACTTTCTTCCTCCATTCATACTTCCAAATCATCAGTCAATATGCTTCATCCAGTTTTAATTCTGGATATAATTCTGACTTTCATATCAATCATTCTCCTTTTTCATCTACCCCGGAGGAGTCTATTCACTTCTACTATTACCTTGGGGTGATACTATTCTTAATTATACCGTATCTTTATATTGCTATTCGTATTAATATCCACGGTTTGTAACCTCTGGGTTGTTATTGGGCTTTATATTTCCTCTTATATTTTGGGGATCTTTGCCTTTTTATTCTCATCTCGACTTCTGGTAAAGCGAGTAATGGTCCAGAATTCGTAAGTATGGAGTTTTGAAGGAACTTAATGTTCTAAACGAGAAAGACGTAATAGCACGATTTGATTTGTCAAATTACCAGAATTATTGAGAATAGAACTATCAAGAATATATTTTCTTGATATGTTCAGAAGTTAATTAGAATGAAAGAGTTATGTAACATGACGCATGATAACGTCATAATCTGTGAATCATCATGTTTCATTTAGAAACTCAGCATGACTTACTGTAATATAATCACGTTGATTAAGTGTCATTATATTATACTAATTCATGCATCAGTTCCCAACATTACTTCAATAACATTCATATTTAAGCTCGAAAGTTTACAGAATATAGAAACTAACAGTTTCTATATGATTTAACACTGATAGAACGAAGAGATTAATGATTTCAGATAAGAATAGTTATGAAAATATCTTCAGAAATATGGAGGATATTTATAATGAAAGATACGATGATATCTGGAAATTTCTAATATCGAAGGATGGTGAAGAAATTTTTGTTCGCAAAAGTTTGGAGTCAGAAGCAAGGTATTCGCTAAAGATTTTATCAGAAACAGAATCATCAGGATTCTTAATGTACAAGTTTAGTCCTTGTGATTTGTTCAGAGACTCCTTCGTAGTTTGCTCAATCAGGTTTTTCAGTACCAAATTTCCTTTTGAGCTTTTCCAACGTATCTTTCTCTCTTTTTTTTATCAAACTTTTGACTGTTAAAGTCATCTATAGTTTTTGTTGCTTCATTCGGATTTTTCAATATTCAGAGTATTAATTCGCAGACTGGGTGCTTTTCAGAATTTCAGAATGAAAGATCATAATTCTAAGAGATAAAGGTTATATGTATACATATAACTGTTGATGTAGAAACGTTGCGAGATTCGAAATACTGATTGCTGATTCCTGGTAATTGGTATGGCAATTATTGTTATAGAACGCGGATGAGTATATGATAGGGTTTTAATGAATAATTATAGTGATTTATCGAAGTGACTTTCGCCAAAGAGTAGTGAAGTTGCTGGTACATTTACTGTTAATGTGGTGGGATTTAAACAATTCCCCGGTAGCGAAGGCGAAAATACAACGTATATATCAAGGTTATAATAAGGTTGTTTAGAATGAAATGTCGAAGTTGACTTGCTGGAGCTGTGACAAAACTGACTATTGTGAAAAATAGTTGCAAAGTTATTTTCGGTAATAACAACGCCAAAGAAGTTAGCACAAATACGTGTTAAATGTTTACTCAAGTTTCGAATGTTTTTAGGTGCATAACTATATGCATCGATCTTTTCTTCCGTAGATGAAGTACGGTTGGTTCATCCTCTCGATTGAGGTGTTTTCAAGTATCATGAAAGGTTTGAACGCAGATTGTAATCGTCAAGATATAAATGAAGTTTAGGATGAAATCAAGTGGCAAACTTGAAGAATTGTTTTGTTTCATATGTTAAAATCAATATTTTAATTCATTTTAATTTTCTAATGTTGGTAGTCCTCAGTTGGTAGTCTACAGTTAGCAATATATAATATTCGAATTAATTAATACGTGTCGTGACCCGTGTACATATCTCAGACTCGATCACAACTCAAAGTATATATATTATTGTAGAATCAACCTCAACCATGTATAGAGAACTAGATCATTACTGCATATAGAGTGTCTATGGTTATTCCAAATAATATATGATATGTCAAAACCTTGTATACGTGTCCCGATATTTAAAGTGCGTAATATAAATAACAGAAATTTAAATGACGATAAATAAAGTGCGTAAAGTAAATAACAGAAATTAAACGACGATAAATAAAATTACGAGAATTAAATTGCGATAAATAAAGTGCGATAAAATAGAATGTAATACGGAATAAACAGTTAGCTAGGAACAGTTAGCTAGGATCTTGTTTGTGTGGTTTCTTAACAAAATTTCATATTGTTAATTAGTCTGTTTCTAATCAATTTTTATTATGTCCATTATTTCTTCATTATGCCACTTGTTGGATTCTGATAGGTCAAAATCCAAATATGAAATTGAATGAAAATGGTTATTCTGCGGTGAAAGGATTCGTATATCTGTGGATGTAAGTAGAATAGTAAATGAATGTTGAATCAGATTTGAAGAACGTACAATGTAACTTATTAATGTAAAATCTAAATATTCCTCGGGTATTACCTACCTATTAAAATATTTTCACCATTAACAGTTTGTACAAAAGAATTTTTAATTACAATCTTTATGAAAACATATATACATATATATTTTCTTCAGATTTAATCATGGATTTAATGAGTTAACATAATATTAAACTCATTTAGTTTTCGATTGGAACTAGAATAAATAATCTCTAAAACTTTAGAGATTACATATTCGCCATGTCGAACGAAGATAAATAAGGTAGAACGATACGTAGAACGAAGATCATACTCGAAGTACAGATGGTGATATTGAGGCATGGAATGTTGATGGTACTGATGCTGTTATTGATGGTACTATTGGTGCCGGTGATGTTGCTGAAGCTGGTAGATTTTGCACCATATTCTCCAAATCGATTAATCGAGCGCAAGGTTCGTTGACTTCTTTTATTATTCCGGGATGATTGTCGGTCGAAACGAGCGGATGAATAAGATTTAGAATTGTGGATAGAATATAATCGTAGAGAGGTACTCTGTAAATGAGTGTGAAAATGGTGTTTCGGATAGGTCCGCCGGTAAGTGCTTCAGGTTCTTCACCAAGAGGTGAATTCGGTTGGTGGAAAGGATCGCCTTCTTCGCGTCTCTATCGGTTAGGTCGACTATGAACCCATCAAATGAATTGGGGAGGGATGATTGGTTGATTCATTCTTGTGACACTACTTTCGGAGCTTAGGTGAAACTCCATATCGGAATAGCTGTCGGAATCCAAATAATTCGAACTGGTTGAGGATTTTCATCTCGTACGATTAGATGATGGATTTTCGATAAGAAACATATTATAGGATGTAGATTAGTACCCTTCAATACATAAGTTACATATGCATATATAATACTAAAATCCCATAAGTTACGGAGGAATATACAGAGTATGTCAGGCAGAGTTTACAGTAATAGATATGCTAAGATATGAATTAGCGAAAACGCTAAGATATGAGTTTTGTCTATACACTATTTATGCAATCAATGCAGTAGTATGTGTCTAGACTAAGAATGATAAGCAGGTAATTTCCTAAGGAGGATAAGCAGATGATTTTCGACTAGAAATGATAAGCAAAACTTTTGACATGCAGACGCGGTCGAAGTCCAGACTCACTAATGCATCCTAACGACTATCAGTTAGACACACTAATGCAAGACCTAGTTCGCTAAGACCTCCGCTCTGATACCAAATCTAATGACCCGTCCTAATCCATCCGGACGAAGTCCATATCGATTATAAACGATTCGTAACAGTTGATTACATCGCGAGGTACTTGACCTCTATATGATACATTTTACAAACATTGCATTCGTTTTTGAAAAGACAATCTTTCATTACATCGAAAGTTGACGGCATGCATACTATTTTATAATATATCTAACTATAACTGACTTAATAATAATCTTGATGAACTCAACGACTCGAATGCAACGTCTTTTGAAATATGTCATGAATGACTCCAAGTAATATCTTTAAAATGAGCAATTGCACAGCGGAAGACTTCTTTCATACCTGATAATAAACATGCGTTAAAGTGTCAACCAAAAGGTTGGTGAGTTCATTAGTTTAACATAAATAATCATTTCCATCTTTTTAATAGACCACAAGATTTTCATTTCCAGTTCTCATAAATATACGTCCCATGCATAGAGACAAAAATATTATTCATATGGATTGAACACCTGGTAACCGACATTAACAAGATGCATATAAGAATATCCCCTATCATTCCAGGAAATCCTTCGGACATGATAAAAAACAAATTCGAAGTACTAAAGCATCCGGTACTTTGGATGGGGTTCGTTAGGCCCAATAGATCTATCTTTAGGATTCACGTCAATTAGTAGACTGGTTTACTAATTCTTAGGTTACCAAGCAAAAGGGGCATATTCGGCTTCGATCATTCAACCATATAATGTAGTTTCGATTACTTGTGTCTATCTCGTAAAACAGTTATAAAAGCGCATGTATTCTCAGTCCCAAAAATATATATTGCAAAAGCATTTAAAAAGGGAGCAGATGAAACTCACCATACTGTATTTTGTAGTAAAAATACATATAACGACATTGAACAAATGTAAGGGTTGGCCTTCGATTCACGAACCTATATCATTAGTATATATATTAAAACATATACTCGTAATCGAATAATTATAACTTTATGTAATTAATTTGTATATATATTTGATAATGATTATTATCTATTTAGTTATATATATATATATATATATATATATATATATATATATATATATATATATATATATATATATATATATATATATATATATATATATATATATATATTAAAAATACTTGATTTATTATATATGGATATTTATATAAAGGTTGTTAATCTAATTAATTTACACATATATGTAATATACTTTTAAGTATATTTTTACATAGATAATAATGTTTGATATATATAAAAATTTGTATTTAATTATATTGATAATAACATTACTACCAATAATATTCATATAAATAATATTTTTGTTAAGAATAATAATACTAATAATACTAAAAATGGTACTAATGCTAATATTAATGAAAATAATAATAATTTGTGTTATTTTCATAATAACACTAATAATAATAGTCATAATCATAATAATAATACTTGTATCGATTTTTAATCATATTAATAATACTAATACTACCTAGTAATGATAATAATATTAACTTGTATTAAAGTAACTATGATAATATTTATTATAATAATTCTTTTAAAACATACTTTAATTAAGATTTTAATAAATTTTCATAATAATAATTATATCTAAAATTTCTATATTTTTAATCTAAACAATATTATTAAACTTGTATATTCATAGTTATAATAATCATAATTTTCGTGTTTAATTTATAAACTAATGACAATAGTTTATTTTAATATTACTTTATATTCCTATTCATAATTTACATGTGTTCATAATTAATAATACAGAAATTAATGTTAAAGGGTACCCCTAATATACTAATATTAATGATAAAAACACTTAGATTAATATTAATAATACTCATAATAACTAATAAATAATCCTAACAATAATCTTAATCATGTCAAATATAATAATACATACATTAACAATAATAATTATAATTACAATCATAATAATAATAAAACTAATAATAATGATAAAATAAATTAATAATGGAACTACCTTTAAAGGCCTCTAATAAAAAGAATACACCCAGTGAGGATCGAACCCGAGACCTCTAGGTTACACAACACATCACCCAGCCACCTGAACCCGCTTGCTTTTCTGTTTTATTTCTAAACTCAAATCAACTTAACCCATTTCTGTTTCCACTCTCTTCATCTCCTTCTTCTTTAAATTCACTCGACCAGAGTATACCATAATCATCTTAATTAATTTGCTTACTGGTTTTAAGATTTTAAATGGACTCAGAAACAACCCAAGTGATTAAATTAGGTTAATCAAAAAAAATTAAAAATTAAAACAGCAGCTTGCTGTTCGACGAGTGGGAGAAAAAAAAACTCAAACACCTATTTCGATTTTTAAAGCGTTTGAGACAAAGATTGTAACATGAATTGTGTTTGAAATCGTTCATGGAAACTATCTGATTCGTCAATTTGATCTAAGACCTCAAAACAAATTCGAATTTTACCCAAGAACAAAATAGTTGACTTTTAAAATTAAAAGTTTGACTCACAAATTAACGATCGATAGGAAGATTTGGAGATTGAGACTTAACAGAAAGTTCCACTAGAGTAATACTAACACAATGGCATTAATAATTTTTGAAACAAATTCGATTTCGAGTTTTTGAGCATTGCACCCAAGAACAGCGGTTTTTTGTGGTTTCTGTTTTGGTTTAATTTGACAAACAAGGCTGTTTAATGAAGTGTGAAATTGGTAGAAGTAGTAGGACATAAATGAATTACCTAACAGCTTGAATTATCGATTGTTATATAGAATAATGGATCGATGGTTTTAATCAGGGTAAAAATAATAATAATAGAAGCAGATGTTGACACTCAACAGAAATTGGATGTTTGTGAATTTGATTTTTGGACTAACATTACATTCAGAGACAAAAAATCGAATCTCAGTACATTTTGTTGACTACTGGAAACAGATTCAGAATTTTATGATACTATATCGATTATATAAATAATATTAATAATTAATAATTATTATAATAATATAAATACTAAATAATAGTAATAATAATTTTAACAATAATAATTATAAGAGTATTAATAATAATAAGTCATAATAAATAAATTTTTAATGAAATTGATAATAATATTATTAATGATAACTATAATAATAATACTAATTGGTTTTGATAATAATGTTATTTAATAATTCTTAATAATAATAATAATAATATCTAACAATACAAGTGATATAAGAGATATAACAAGTTACATGTATTCTATCTTCGTATTATTTTAATGATAATAATAATACTGATATAGATATTAATATAAATAATATTAACAGTAATAA
Organism: Rutidosis leptorrhynchoides; assembly: GCF_046630445.1. NCBI lineage: Eukaryota > Viridiplantae > Streptophyta > Magnoliopsida > Asterales > Asteraceae > Rutidosis > Rutidosis leptorrhynchoides. The sequence continues at coordinate 145,474,036 of NC_092340.1, forward strand.
TAATATTATACAAATATATTTTCAACTTGTAATTATATTTAATATATTAATGTTACATCATATATTATACATGTAAATATGATTAAGTTAATATTGTTTTATATTATATATATATATATATATATATATATATATATACATATATATACATATATATACATATATATATACATATATATACATACATATATATACATACATATATATACATATATATATACATACATATATATACATATATATATATATACATATATATATATATACATATATATATATATATACATATATATATATATATATATATATATCCATTTACTATATTATATTATTCCATAATAGATATTATAAATTTCAATAAGTAATATTTACATCTTTTATATATATATTACATATAATAATAATAATTATGTATAGTATCATATATATTCATATATAGTTTCTTTTTAATAATAACCTTATTATATTATATATTATTTTACATATTTAATTCTATTGATTAATTTATATTTTTTTATTTCACATTTTTATATATACACATATATTTATGTTTATATTTATACATATACATATATACATATATATATATATATATATATATATATATATATATATATATATATATATATATTACAAACAATGGTTCGTGAATCAACGGGAATAGTCAAAGGGTTATTGATTATATGAATAAAATTTCAAAATTTTTGAGAGTCAACATTACAGACTTTTCTTATCGTGTCAAAACCATATTACGATTAAGTTTAAATTTTGTCAGAAATTGCCGGGTCGTCACACGTAATCACCAAGCTAACGCCACAAGATTAGCTACAACACAATAATAAGTATATACACATATACAATAAATATAATCAACAACGTCAGTAAGGTTAACCCCTTAACCTAAACCACATGAAGGTTGGCCGAACTTCACGCGCCTTAGTGAATCCGAACTTCACGCGACTCACTACCTTCAAACAACTTGACTATTAAGGATGGCCGAACTTCACGCGCCTTTATGAATCCGAAAATCACGAGACTCATACCTTAGTCAAACATCACAATAGGGTTGGCCGAACTTCACGCGCCTTTGTGAATCCGAACATCACGCGATTCACTACCCGAATCATCTCCACGACAAACGCTAGCAAAACCCATCGCCAAAGGGTTTATCAAATAAGCTAGCCAATCACAACATCAAGGGTGGTAACCCAAAACGCTCCAATGTGCCTCATGGACCCAAAATCATAGAGTCCGTTCTCCCACACAAACATAGAGTAGACCCTAGCAAGGGTCACTCTACACACACGCACCCATTTTACACATACACATGAGTATAGTAAATTTACACTCACCTTAAACGCCTCGATGAAGTGCAAATCCAATATCGCAACTCGCCAATGGAACGTACCTATTCCATTTATCACATAATCATCAATACAAACTCATTTGGACTCTCGACCCGCCCAAATGAACAACAAGTGCAAATTATACCCTTTTGCACTTTTAACGCTACTCGAAGGTCCGAAACCAACAAGACCAATTCTAGCGTACCCGAAATACCTAAATGTACCAACTTAAGCACTCGAACGTATTTTAACTCGTGGTTCGCTCAAAACTCCGTTTTGACACTTAAAAGTCAAAATCTCACCATTTACAAGTTTTGACACCCAAAACATATTTAACTCGGGTTTATACTTCACTTAATTCATTTTAAGTTTATAAACTTTATTCAATCGACAATCGGGTCAGAATCATCACCAAACCCTAATTTTGACTCTATTCAAAATTAGTCAACCCTATGAACCCTAATGACTTCCAACACCTCAATAATCACTAAATACTAGTGATTACACCCATTTGCAAGTCTTACAAGCTTACACTTGCTCACCAAACCCAAAACCCACCAATCACAACTTTAAACCCGAAACCTAGTGTTAATCTTCAATTAACAACTAATGGGGTTTCTTTAAAGAACATATAACCAAACCCCCTAATTTTATCATGAATCTTAAGAACGAACTTCGGATTTAGAACTTACCACTAGTATCAAATTGTAGCTAAGAACGAGGAGAACAACGTTTCTTCTTGCTCCAAAGATCGAATCCCGCTTTCTCTCCTTTGAATCACACTTTGAATGATTTGGGGTTTTGAAGTTTTTGAGAGGAAATGGAAAAGAAAAGGAAAAATAAAATAAGAAAATGAAATGGGTGGATGAGGTTTATAGACACAAATCTGGCACACACGCGAAATAACCAAAATGCCCCTAGAACCCTTGAAACTGCTGAAATTCGTACCTGGACTGCAGGAAGGCCGCGCCGCGCCCATCAGCATAGTCTGATGGTTGTCTTTTGGTCGAGCTACTGTCTGAAAAATCAACTGTAAGCCGCGCCGCGTCCATTTGCTCCCACGCCGCGGCCCAACACTCATTTTGCCCCTTTTTCGCTTACTAGAATCCTTCCACTCGTACACGCTTCGAACTCTTCATTCGTGCAATGTTCATACACTTTAGGACATGTATAACAACCCTCGATCAACTCTCGCACTCTTTATGCATATTCGATACATATATATATATATATATATATATATATATATATATATATATATATATATATATATATATATATATATATATATATGTGTGTGTGTGTGTGTGTGTGTGTGTGTAATATATATATATACACTTATTCGATGCGCGCGCGCGCGCACACACACACACACACACATACATACATACATACATACATACATACATACATACATACATACATACATACATACATACATACATACATACATACATACATACATACATACATACATATATATATATATATATATATATATATATATATATATATATATATATATATATATATTCGTTATACGTCGTACGTGCTCTACATTTATACAACGTACGAATAAACGGGTCTTACATAAATCTTTCGGCATCACATCTAACTTCGTTAAAGTCTCCATATAATACCCCTGCTTCATCTATATTCGACCCAACCTCATAAGATAGATCTGCCCAAAATTTTAATTTGCTATTGTCATCATGAGGTCCATAAACGTTTATAATGAAACAATTTTGACCTGATAGAATCCATTTCCCTTTAATGCTTATAAAGTGATCCCCCCGAATAACAGACTCAGCTTCAAATTGGTTTGTGTCTAAAATTAACAACTGCCCACCCGAATTTTCCACTTTCTCCTTCTGAATAAATTCACAATCGACCGAACCCCAAATCCTATGAATCCAATTGAAATCCACAGTATTTAGTTTGGTCTCTTGTAAAGCTATAATGGAAGTTTCTTTTCTTAGTAAATTATTTAAGAAGCCCGATTTAATCCTTTGGACCCCAAACAAAAAGCTTGAATATTGAACGATATGATCTTCATGGAAAACAAATAAATACGAAGGAAAACACATATAAACTTACTGAATGGAAGCCTTACGCTTCCATTTGAGCCCCAATTGTTGACCATAATCTCTGACCTCCTGGGATTGCACTGATTTGGAAATCCGTCCCATATCAGCTTGTTTATGATTCCGTAACGATCTGCAGGCTGTACAAGTACACGACCAAACGCACCCTTTGCACCTTAAACCCTAAGTTTGATTTGTGATTACTTGCTTAAATTGAATTGTGCTTTGGATTCGTTCTGATTTCAGCTAGCTTGTAAGCTAAACATCTTTTTATTTCATGATCAACCCTAACTTCTTTTCTCTTGGAGGTCCAGTCTTAACCTAACATGAGTTTGGTTTACAACAAATAGTTTTTGGCCAAATGGTATATCCTTTTCGTTTTTTGACATTTTATTTTTCTTTTTTGAATCACTCAGATCTGGGTTTGTATACAGTTTTGATTTACAGCTTTTCCTTGTCGATAAGCAACTATAAGTACTATTATATGATTTATAATCGACATGCTGTAATGGATTCAACATTTGTTAGTTCAATTTATTGCTGAACGTGTTTTTGATGATGTAATAACTTCTAATTTTATTGTTTGGGTATCGATGTCCGTTATCAATGAATTATGAACTACTTTTATTATGTGAAAAATAAATATTGTAAGATTTTGGTTAATAAAAGTACACACTAAAATGATTTGGGAATATTACTGGCGATGATGGGATTTCCACTGATGATGAAAATGAGAATTTAACTATCACAAAGTATTGATTTATGCTTGTGATCTATCCTTGTCAATTACAAATATAGGTGATGTGTTTTCAAAAATGAATTACTTAATGAAGCATTTGGTTTAGTATCATTGGGGAAACTGCACTTCGTGTTGTTGCATCTGTAAAAGGTAATCCCAAATTGATGGTGTAAGGATATTAGGACCCAAAACAACGCAAGTGATTCAACAAGATCACTCACCGATAGTAATTCTACAAGATCACTAACCCACTTAATGAACGAAAGATTATAAATGCAAGAAATGTAAATCGACACAAGAGATAACGTGGTTATATGCAATCGTTGTGATTGCTTTAGTCCACAGCCAACTAGAGAATATTATTGATAATTTTTCTTGGTGTGTTTACAATGAGTTACAAAAGGGTCTATTTATAGAATGGTTTAAGGAGTAAGCTAAAACAATTCCTTGAAGTTTCATGTGAGTTTCCTGACAGCTTCATGGAAGCTACATGTGAGTTTTCTGACAGCTTCGTGGAAGCTACATGTGAATTTTCTCACAACTTCGTGGAAGCTACATGTGAGTTTCCTAACAACTTCGTGGAAGCTTCGTGTGAGTTTCCTAGAATCTTCCCTCTAATTGTTTAAAGTTCTCCATATCTCCAACAATCTCCCACTTGGAGACTTTGAACAAACCCAACCTTCGTCAACGCAAAAATATCAACGATCTAACCAAGAACGTTAAACCACCATTATACCGCCAAACTCTATTTGGGACACGCACACTCAACACATACTTCGAATGAGCAGACTTTCGATACAAGGTCTTCAACACTACTTGTTAGAATTGAAATATCAACTCTCTAATTCCCTAGTCGATGTCTTCTCTCATCAAGTCATGAGAAGACCGGTTGAGGCAACGCAAAACCTCAACTTCTCCGTCGTAACCACTTTAGTAAACATGTCAGCAGGATTCTTCGTACCAAGGACTTTTGCCAATGCTAAAGTACCATCATTTATATGTTGTTGAATAAAATGATACCTTAACTTAATGTGTTTCGTACGACTATGAAACACCGGATTCTTCCCAAGATGTATTGCACTTTGATTATCACAATACAAGACACAATAGTCATGTCTTTTACCCAACTCACCTAAGAAGTTCTTCAACCAAACAAGCTCTTTAGAAGCTTCTGCAATAGCCATATATTCGGCATCGGTGGTTGACAAAGCAACACTCTTTTGTAGTCGAGACATCCAACTAACCGCCGTCTTTTCTATTGTGAAAACATAACCCGTAGTGCTTTTTCCCGAATCGTCACATCCACACAAATTAGCATCCGCATAACCTCTAAGTATGACATTGCTTTTAGAGAAGCACAATCCCATATTAGAAGTACCTTTCAAATAACGAAGTAACCATTTAACCGCTTCCCAATGCTCTTTCCCTGGATTAGACATATAACGACTTACAACTCCCACTGCGTGAGCAATATCGGGTCTTGTACAAACCATGGCATACATAACACTACCCACGGCCGATGCATATGGAACCTTTTCCATCTCCATTTTGTCTTCTTCCGTTTTAGGTGATTGACTTTTCGATAGCTTTATCGTGTTACCCAAAGGCATAGAACGAGCCTTTGAATTTTCCATGTTAAACCTCTCTACAACTTTCTCAATATATTTGAATTGAGACAAGTATAGAGTACCCTTCACACGATCACGCATAATACTCATGCCAAGTATTTGCCTAGCACCACCAAGATCTTTCATCTCGAACTCATGGGAAAGTAATCCTTTCAACTTGTTGATTTCGGACATGTTAGAACCTGCAAGTAACATGTCATCAACATACAACAATAAGATTATGTAAGAAGACTTGAATTTCTTCAAGTAGCAACAGTGATCCGCTTCACATCTTAAGAAACCAATCTTCTTCATAAACTCGTCAAACTTCAAGTACCATTGCCGAGGTGCTTGCTTCAATCCATACAAACTTTTCTTTAGCTTACAAACCCACTTCTCTTTACCCTTTACCTCAAAGCCCTCGGGTTGCCTCATATAGATCTCTTCATCAAGGTTACCATGTAAGAATGCGGTCTTCACATCTAGTTGCTCTAGATGTAAGTCCTCAGATGCAACCATAGAAAATACCAAACGAATAGTAGTCATCTTCACCACCGGTGAAAATATCTCTTGGTAGTCAACTCCTTTCTTTTGTTGAAAGCCTTTAACCACCAAATGAGCCTTGTACCTTTTCTTGCAATCCAACTCATTCTTGATTCGATACACCCATTTAATTTGCAACGCCCTTTTAACATGAGGTAACTTCACTAGTGACCAAGTTTTATTCTTCTCAAGTGACCCCATCTCTTCTTTCATGGCAAGCTCCCATTGTATGGATTCTTTTGTCTTCCTTGCCTCAAAGTAACTTTCGGGTTCACCATTCTCGGTATAGAGCAAGTAGTTTGCTGATGGAGAATACCTAGGATTAGGTTTGGGCACTCTAGTCGAGCGTCTTAGTGTAGGAGCAACCAAAATGGTTGGACCGGTTTCATTTGTGTCCTACTCATCACTAGAACTCGCACTATGTTCGGAATCATCACCGCTTTCCGAATCATTTCCATCATTAGCATTTTCTGATGCCTCACCGTTAATTGGAAATTCATTGTTACCCGTACTCCCACTAGAACCTGCAAGATCATCAATAGAAACATCGTCAAAAGTAACATGACCCGATTTAGGACTCCCCGTTTCCGATTTGCCATAAACCGAATCTTCATCAAAGGTAACATCACGAGAACGAATCAATTTTCTAGGCTCGTTATCCCAACAACGATAACCCATTTCATCCAACCCGTAACCTATGAAAGTACACTTCTTTGACTTAGCTTCAAGCTTGTCTCTATCCGCATCTTTGGTCTTCACATAAGCATTACACCCAAAGATCCTAAGGTGATTATAACTCACCTTCTTACCTTGCCATTCTTCCTCGGGAATTCGGAAACCCAACGGTGTTGAGGGTCCCCTGTTAATCAAATAAGCCGCCGTATTAACCGCATATGCCCAAAACATCTTAGGCAAACCGGCATGTAGTCTCATACTCTTAGCCCTTTCATTTAATGTACTATTCATACGTTCGGCGACCCCATTGTGTTGCGGTGTCTCCGGTACCGTTTTCAACATTCTAATACCGAGCTTTGCACAATGGTCTTTAAACTCAAGACTACCATATTCCCCTCCATTATCCGACTTCAAGCACTTGACTTTCAAATTAGTCTCATTTTCTACCATAGCTTTTCACTTCACAAATGTATTAAATACATCAGATTTAGCTTTAAGAAAATAAACTCATACCTTTCGAGTGGAGTCGTCAATGAAGGTGACATAATAGCGAGAACCTCCATGTGATTCTACATTGGTTGGACCAAACACATCCGTATGAACAAGCTCCAATTTCTCCAACTTAGGAGCATTTCCCGATTTCCCAAAAGTCACCTTCTTTTGCTTTCCATATACACATGGTTCGCAAAATCCAAGTTCTACCTTTTTCAAATCTGGAATTCTCCCACTCGAAACAAGCATCTTCATACCCTTCTCACTCATATGCCCGAGTCTTCGGTGCCATAGAGTTGATTCGGACTCAACATTAACCGTAGCAAGCACCGTGTCTTCATCAAACACTTCAACCATATAAAGAGTTCCCCTTTTATGTCCACGAGCCACGACACAACTACCCTTAACCACCTTCCATTGGCGGTTTTCAAAAATAACCGCGTTACCTTCATCATCTAATTGACCAACCGAAATAAGTTTCCTTTTTAATTTAGGAATGTACCTTACGTTTTTCAAGGTCCAATTAGAGCCAAGAGTAGTCTTCAATACAACATCTCCAATGCCCTATATATTGAGCTGTTTGTCGTCCGTCAATCTCACCTTGCCTTGATATGGACGAAAATTCTTCATCATGCTTTTGACATGAGTAGCATGAAACGAAGCTCCCGAATCCAAAATCCAAGACTCCATAGAATTTTCAACACTACATAAAAGTGCATCATCACTTTCTTCCTCGGTCAAGTTCACACCTTTCGCCGGACCATTTTTACAATTCCTTTGAAAGTGTCCTTTTTGATTGCAACCCCAACAAACAGCTTCACTTCTATCTTTCGATGGATACCTCTTCTTAGACTTCTTTCTACCCTTCTTCCCACCGCGATCAAATTTTCTACCACGGTTGTCGGTACTTAACAAAGAACCGGATGTCGATTCCCCCGAGTTTCTCCTACGAGTATCTTCACCAAGAATCAAATCCCTTATTCCTTCAAACGCTAGCTTAGTAGTTCCCGTAGAGCTACTAACTGCGGTAACCGTACCCGACCAACTTTTCGGTAATGATGAAAGCAAGATTAGTGAATTTAACTCATCATCAAACACAATATCTACCGATGCTAACCTCGATATGATGTTGTTGAACTCGTTGATATGATCCGTTGCACTCGTACCTTCCTTCATCTTCGTATTGAACAATTGTCGTAGGAGAAAAACCTTATTAGAAGCGGTAGGTTTCTCATACATGTTAGAGAGTGCTTTCAAGCAAGCAAACGTCATCTTCTCATTCACAACGTTGTATGCAACGTTCTTAGCAAGTGAAAGACGAATCGCACCCAAAGCTTGACGATCTAAAAGCGTCCAATCGGCATCGCTCATGCTTTCGGGCTTGGTCTCTAACAGAGGTTGATGTAGCTGAAGGTATTTCGTATGCCCGAGAGACATATTAAATTAATATGGCTAACATGTTATGATCCAAGTCGGGTCATACCCAATAACAAGCTTACCGACACCTTATATGTATTTAATCTTTAACGAATGGACCGTTAAATGAATACGCGACACTTGGATTTTAGAAAATGGGTTTTCTAAAATATAATCACTTGAGATAAATTATTTGGATAATTTATATATGATATGGATATAATTATTTATAGGTTTAAATAATTATGTTGTGTTATATTTTATAAAATGGTTTATAAAATATAAATAAATTAACAAGTGCATGGTATTTAATAACAAGTTCATGCATTTATAAACTTGTTTATAAGTTGCAAATCTTGTTATTAAATAAACTAATGTGTGCAGATTTTGGGACTCCAAGAAGGCACACCCATGCTTATTCTTGTTACTTTTAAGACCACACTTCCATATAAGCATGCAAGTATCATTTACCAAGGATTGACTTAAGAAAACTACTTAGAAGTTCAAACAAACTCTCTAAACTTTCTGCTGGAGCTGCTGGACGAAATTCTCAGCTCACAAAGAGAGGGTTTAAGCTTGGTATCTTGCTCATTTAAGTGTCATTAAATCCTAACCAAAAGGGTAGTGTTGGTGCATCAAAAGCTTGGGGTATTACACACTTGAGGCTTCGAGTTAGAGGCTCTTATTCAATTATCTTCATCATTATTTTCTGCCCAAAACAGGCCGTGAGTTTCAGCTGATTCTAAGGGTCTTTGGATCATTTTGTAAGGTGATTTAAGTGTCATTAAATCCTAATCAAAAGCTAGGATGTTGGTGCATAAGTTTGGGGTATAACAACATGAGGTTTCATTGTTTTGGAGCTTCATTCATCATCATCATCTTGATCATCCCATTCAGCCCACAATTAAGTTGAGGAGGTATAAATCTCATCTCCTTATTATTATATGTAAGTATATATTCATGACTTGATACATACATGGGATTCAATTTAAATGGTTAAACATATAAACTTGTTTTCTTAATAATCATGCTTCCGCTTGCTTTAACTTATACAAAATTGATTTTGTGATTATGTTAACATTAAGAACTTGTTAATATGTTGAATTCCATCAGTAGCTTCTTTTGATACAAGTAATCTTCAATTTGCATCTTCCAAAAGCTAAAGTCTCTCCCATCGAATCGGTCGATTCTAAACTTTCCGTCTTCCGCCATCGTACCCAAAGTCGAAACCTTGGGCTCTGATACCAGTTGTAAGGATATTAGGACCCAAAACAACGCAAGTGATTCAACAAGATCACTCACCGATAGTAATTCTACAAGATTACTAACCCACTTAATGAACGAAAGATTATAAATGCAAGAAATGTAAATCGATACAAGAGATAACGTGGTTATATGCAATCGTTGTGATTGCTTTAGTCCACGGCCAACTAGAGAATATTATTGATAATTTTTCTTGGTGTGTTTACAATGAGTTACAAAAGGGTCTATTTATAGAATGGTTTAAGGAGTAAGCTAAAACAATTCCTTGAAGTTTCATGTGAGTTTCCTGACAGCTTCATGGAAGCTACATGTGAGTTTCCTGACAGCTTCGTGGAAGCTACATGTGAATTTTCTCACAACTTCGTGGAAGCTACATGTGAGTTTCCTAACAACTTCGTGGAAGCTTCGTGTGAGTTTTCTAGAATCTTCCCTCTAATTGTTTAAAGTTCTCGCATAGCCCAAACACAATGTCCTGCAATATAAGCCCAAGAGTCCATCCTTTTCTAAAACCAATTGGTATTAGAGGGATTTCCCCTTAGACTTATATACATACATTTGTTTTTGTCTCCCTCCTATGTGGGATAGGTTTGCACCCCAACAGATGGTTGATCACCTTTTTTTTTTTTTTTTGAACGGCGATATCAACATCGAATGCTCCCATTTGTCACCCACACACACGTTGGGAGGAAATCCAATTCGCGACGATGTTGGCAGTACCATCTAAGGTTAAGAAAAACCCACAGAGACCTTCCCAAATCGCATTGATGTTGGCAGTACCATCAAATGTTGGAAACTCTCTGCTTGGAGTGAGAATTGAACCTGGGTTGGTAGGACCCCAAGTTGAATCCCACCCCATACCACTCAAGCCAAGCTTCGGTGGTTGGTTGATCACCTTTTGCCGATGCAACAACTTGAAAGTGTAGTTTCTCCATGTTGCCTTTGTATATGGACGACATGATTTGGAGCATAGAAAACACAAAAGCTTTGAAAAACTCGTGAGCTTGGTATGTGTCGTTACCTACCAAGGTGGCAACACATGTTTGAGTGCATCTTGGTCACACGGTCATGTGAGCTCGGTACGTAACCATGCTCAGAGCTCGAAGTTGGTCTTTTTTTGTTATAGCTAGCAAATGGTATGTATATGTTATAGGATTTGAACCAAGACATGTTGTATCTTTGTCGATCTTGACGCAAGGCTGTTTCAACCTCTTTGGACTGCGATGCAAGACAATTTAAGCCAACTTGAGCCTCTACTCGAGATAACATTTGTAATGATGATGGTGCGGTGGCAGATACATACACTTTTTTCCATGGGGGCAAAAGTTTGATAAAACAGATCTAAAAATGCATTAGACTACTATGTTAAAAAATAAAGACTTGCAAGCTATGCTTCTTTAGCAAAAGATAATCACAGCATTATTCTTCATATACATTTTACAAGTCTGTAGCTCTACATATAAATACTATATCATAATAAAAACATGTTGAATACCACGATCGAACCTCATACCTTTCAAATTACAAACAGTGCGCTCAAACCAATACCACTTTTGTTGTTTAGTTTCGACACGTATCTTATAACCAGATAGTCCAGTATCAATTTTATATGAATTTAAATAAAGTTCGCGAATAATTTTCGATCGTCGGGGGCGGATGAGCCCGGTTTCCCCAAAGTGGATCCGCCCTTGGGTGCGACTGTAGACAAATACCAAGTGTGGAACAGTAAAGTAGATATGCATGGGCGTTTTTTAGAAGGGACAAGCGGGGGCAGTCGCATCCAGTGAATTTGCAATTTTCAGTGTAAAAATTTTGGATTTTTCGACTTTGCCACAGTGGATTTTTTTTTCCCCAAAATCTACATATTTTATCTCAAAACCTTCAAATTTTGTCAAAAAATCTCCAAATTTTACCCCAAAACCTTCAAATTTTGCCCATAAACCTTCAAATTTTGCATCAAAACCTCCATAATTTGCCTAAAAACCTTCATTTTTTGCCCTGAAACCTCCATATTTTGCCCAAAAAAATTGTTACGGTTTTAATTATTTTTTGCCCCCGGTGAAAAAAATATCCTGGTACCGCCACTGTAGATATGTAGACTTGGTATAAAGCTCCATTAACATGGTAATTTTAATTTTTCTAAATATGAAGGATAGACTTTTGGCATTCACAAGTTTTTCAGTTACTATGAGCGATGCAAGAAATGATTTGGTAACTGGTGTGTATGGGCCAAGTTATGCTATGCCATGAGCCGCGTAGCAATTCAGGCACATTGATGAAATGTTTAAGAGATTGAAGTTTGTTTGATTCTTGAAATATTTAGTTGTTTTGATAAAAACACAAACTATTACGCAATGCATATATGAATATATACGTATAACGATTACTATGAGCTCAATTATACAAACGTATAATTGATCCAATGCTTGCTTGAGCTCGACTAGGTGATTCTTGGGGAAGTGTGTGACTGTGTGAGCCTACACCTTTTACTGTGTGTAGAATACGGCTCATAGGGTTGGTGAATGGTGACAAAGGGTGACTTGTAGTACTTATACGTCATACTACAAGTCTATAAAGCCTTACAATTCCTAATCCCGTCCCCAAACACACATATTTATGGGGAATTCTATTCCCAACAATAGTATTAGATAACCAAATTGTGATTTAGCTAAAGCTTTTATGCTAACAACCGAATCCCAACCTGCTTGACCCGTTTATATCCCATCATAAACTTTTAATAGGTAGATTTTTTATTTATTTATTTATTTTATTTTTTTCTGAAAAGCAAGGTAAAATTTTATTAACTCAAGGAAGATTACAATACAAAGACTAAAGCCACATGACAGATCTAAACAAAAGAAATAATAGTAACTGTGCTATAGCTATTCTAATATCCCGAACTACTTCCTAGTCGAAATGTTCCCCCGACGTGTAGCCTTGCTGAGGTAGCAAGGGTAAAATCACGAATGGTTCAAATATAGGTGACGACTTTCCATTTAACATGTTAAGCTATGAAATTTGGAGAATAACATCACCATAGCTAGCACACGTTAAACTCTTGCAGCTTGGGTGATTAAAAATCGTAATTATGTGGAAGATGATAGGATTAAAACAAGGAACAATCATAACAGGATCATCACATATTTATAATATTAGCAATAACGACATATTCATGTCAACGTACACTCTATATCTCTTAGCTCTATTTGTTGAGGCAACACCAAGCGTCGATTAAGTGGCAATTTGACTACCGCTGAGAGCCTAAATTGAGTTTCAGACAGACTTTTAAACCTATTAAAATTTGATTTTACCACTTTCATGGCGTCTCAATTTTTTATTTATTTTTAATTTATTTTACTATTTATTTTTTTTTTTAAATTTCCCACTTATTGGTCGGAGGTCCACTCAGAAGCAATCGCTCTATCTAACGAATAGAGAGAGATGACTTTCTCTACTTTTGAGAGTGTTTTCACTTTGGGTGGAGAAATGACTTGTTTTTATTCTCGAATAGGGGAAAGATTGTCTACATCTCACCTCCCTCATACACCAGTCATGTGGTATTGAATTTTTGTTGTTGTTGTACACTCTATATATCACAATTAAAAAAAAAAAAAAAAAAAAAAAAAAAAAAAAAAAAAAGTTAACTGAAAACACAAGTATATCAGCTAAAAAGTCTTGATACCTATGCAAAACTGATTTTTAACTAAAAACGACAACTTAATTTACTGGGAGATGATATTAAGAAGATTAACTCTGGTTTGAACCAAACTTCTATACACAAAATCCAACCCATTCTCCATTCTATCAATCTCACCTTCTAATCTTTCCAAATTACATTCTGCAATCTGAACATTCCCTAATTTACATAATCTTCTCAATGCAACATCAATACTTCCCAATTCATTCACATTCATTTTCTCTCGTCGATCTTCACACGCTACCGTCCCTTTGTGCTTTAACTTCGACACAACAACTGACCATTTGTTTGGTTTTAAAACAGGAACAGATAAAAACATTAACAAAGACTCAAAAACCGAAATAGTCATTTCGCCAACTTCTATCACTACCCTTATCACTGCTACAAGATGGTTGTTATTCGAATCAACCATTTCTAATCCACCACAAGTGATCGTGTTATTAACTCGCTTTAAGTTTACAACTAACCCTCTAACTTCTTTTTTCATTTTCTTTCTAAAGCAATTGTATTTTGTAATGCTGTTTTCAATATTCAACTGATCTACCTTTTTCCTCCTTATAGCATAAGTAAGATCTCTAATATGATCTTTGATTGATGACAACATTTCTCTAATGCTGCCACCAATATCCAATAATCTTTCAGATTCGTCGACTAACTCATCGACCCATTTCTTGTTTTGTACATGAGACATCAAAACTTGGGTGGCTGATGAAGTTAAAAGATGATTCATGGATTTGTATAATCTTGACAGCTGGGTTAAACTACTGCATATAGGCTCCACAGATGGTGCTTCTTCTAATGTTGTCGTTTTGATCCTGTGAAGCAGTTGTTCAACTTCGAAAGTTGTCGGATGCGATCTGCAAGGCAAACTAATGGATTTGGTTTGGCTTTTGATGCTAAATTTGGAAGCAGCCATTATAAAGTTTGTTGTTTTTGGTTATGGTAACTTTACTACATATGGTATGCTATATATATACTGCATATATCATAATATGGTCAACAGAATTAAAAATATGATGTCTGTGAACTATGGGCCTTTGACTTTGATATGTTTATAGTTTAGTCAACACAACTGTATCCAGTATTCCCCAATGAGATATATGTTCTGTTTCTTTAATTATTGGCAAAGGTTTATGGTGATGATGTGTATAGCCTAACAAAGTGCCACTTGAATTCTCTATAGATACGTGTCACATAAAGATTGCATATTTTAAAAAATTATATCTTGTTGTGCAGGTATCAATGAAAATTTTTGAAGTATTGACATATCAACGGTACATGTTCTTGTTTAAGAATTTTGACTAATTACTAAGATCTATCAGGTCCACGTGTTGATATTTCCCTAAATGTTGCTAATGAGTGGAGATTTTGTTATGAGGTAATGCTAACTGAAACAATGAGGTCATGTCACCTTATGCCTGGCTAGTGGGTCGGGTTGGTTTGGATTCTTATCAAGTTAAATGAGTTGTTTGGTGGCTTGTTTTTTCAAAAAAAAAAAATTTTCAGGGGTCCGACTTCTATTCGCTGCAAAATTTACTTTGTTATTACCTGCCCATTTCATGAGTCTCGGAGGTTACTTGCGTTCGGACCTCACTCGAGGGGGTTTTACCACACACGATGCCCGTAAGGACTCGTCGTGTGAGTTTCATCCTGAACGGCGGTAGGATTGTAATGATTCGTACCAAGGAAATGATTGGGTGGGTGGGTGTCGACATCGCGTTCGACCCCCCGTCAGTGACTTATAACCGTCGTTAAAAATCTTATTTAATATGTTCTCGGGGGTTTTGTTTTGGTGAAAAAGGTATATACCCTAAATCATACAGTTTATTTCAAAACACACCGGGTACCCAATGCGGCGATAATGTATGTGAAGAGTTTTCTCCTAATGTGTGTGTGGGTGATCCATCTGAATGATGTCGATACTGTCGTTCAAAAAAATATATTCACGTTTATGTTTTCTGTCATACCCCCAAATAAGGTCGGGGAAATATGACTTCACAATATCACAACACAAGTATGTGTAAACGAGAACGACTCTATATGAGACGTTTTAAATATAAACCATTGTATTAAAGTAGCGGAAAGTATTGAGTCATTACAATAAATGTTTTAATGCAATAATATGAATGTATAAATGCGGACTCCAAAAGCAGCAAAGTCCAAGTAGCAAATAACTCTAGCAATCTTCACCTGAGACAAAACATGCTTAAAGTGTCAACCAAAAATGATTGAGTGAACAACATAGGTTTAATAATCATAACAAGTTTTTAGACCACAAGATTTAGTTATAAAGTTTAATCAGTTCGTTAGTAGTGCTGAGGTATATGATATCGAAACTAACCATAAGTTACCCTAAACACATCACGTTCGTGTCGCTGAATCATTATTATGTATCCATTGACCAGCGGTCATCCGGATAGAGACGACACTCTCAATAGCGCTACTCACAATAACTAAGCTTGCCAAAATTCCAGCAACTAACGATATCATGGCAGGGATTTAGCATGAATCAAAGCATGTTAGCACAGTTTGAACTAATCAAATAAAGTTTTCATGTACTCGTGTCTAAGCGTAAAACAGTTTAAAAGCAAGCATGTGTCTCACCCCAAAAGCTCAAAACAAGTATATAAAGATAGTTAAAAAGTGGGGCTATGAAGTTCACCTTAAATCGAAGATGAAGATAATTCCACGAATGAAATGAACGAGAGTATATACCAGGCCTTCAACCTAGAGATATATAGGCTTAATCAGAAATGTCCAATTGACAAATGACGAATCCTAGGTACATTAAGGATTGACTAAACATATGTTTATCGTTATGATTATAGTATTCACTAGTTGTATGTGTGCATAGGAATACAACACTTAATAGATTACGTATACATACATTTAATACATGTTATATATAATAAGTATTATATATTATATAAATATTATTTAATTATTTGTATTATATATATTAATTAATTAGTATTATATATTAATAGTTATGATATATTAAGTATTTAAGTACTTGTTGTATTACATGTTATAGATTAATAGTTATATTATATTAAGTATATATAAGTTTAGATTTATTATGTTATTATATTTAATATAAATGAATTATTAAAGTATATATTTGTATAATCTATATTATATAATTTATAAAGTGTATGTATTATATTAAATTAGTTATGTATTAGTAGATATTTATTATATATATTAGTAACATATATAATTATTATTTAATTAATTATTTACAGATTTTTATATTTAGAAACAATAATATTTAATTATTATAATTTATATGTATTATAGTTATCCCGAAAATAGATATATATTTCCTAAATTCGTTTTTAATTAAAATAATTATCAAATAATAAAGTTTATAATTTCTATAAGTTTCCTTTAGTGCAAAAACCTGTAGAAAATTTTATAAAATTATTCTACCTTGTTTTTATATTTATTTGTGTTTATTTCCTTATTTAACTTCTCGGTTTATATGGAAACAAAGTTAATTATGCATAAAATACTAATTCGACTTAAAAAATAAATTTTATAATTTTTATAAGTTCTATATACTGTAAATAAGTTGTAAAAATATAATTTCAAAAATTATATATATATTATTATTTATTTTATATTTTCTTGTACTTTATCCATTATAATCGATATTAATTAAATAAAATTGATAAATACTTATTAAATAAGTTTTAATAATTTTTCCAGTATCTATGTAACCTAATGATTATATAAAATTTTATAAAAACTACTTTAATTCTTTTAGTATTTATTTTATATTTATTTTCTTATTTTCTCTCGGTTTATATAAATACTATACAAAAATCAATTAAAATACTAAATATACTTATAAATATGATTTTATATTTTTCGAAGTTTTATTACATACTTATAAAATTATAAATTTTTTATAATTATTATATTTACTCTTTTTCTATTTAGTACGAATTTTATATAGTTTCCATATTTAGTACTTATTAAATTCATTTTTAATTATAAATAAAATTCCAAAAACTACTATAATTATTTTTACATGATCTAACACTGTTCTAAATACTTTTTAATGCAAAACCTACTGTTCTTATATTTTTATACGAATTATTACTATATTTTACATATATGTATATTGTTTTCAATATTAAATATGTAATAATTACTTAGAACAGCAAATAAATTAAATTTTCAATTTCAAAAATCTTTATACATTAAAAATAAGTTACAAAAATTTTTTGTTTCACTTTTTGATGTCGTTTGCTATTTTTTTTATTAATTTTAGCTTATATAAACCCTAGCCGATTAATATAATTATAATAAATATATAATACATCATAAAAATATAATTTTTGACTTAGATCATCTTTATAACATTATTAGGTTCTGGAAAAATTGTTTCCACGAATTTATATGTTTCATAGCTATTTTATTTAATTTTGTACATATACCGATTATATATATATACATATAAACTGTTTTTAATTTATAAAATACATATACTGATTATAATTTCGAAAAAATATTTTTCCAAGTTATGTTTATACAAAATAATGATTTTAAAACCTTTCGATTAATTATTTATGTATTTAATTAATCTATAAAGATTTATGTAACAAAAGAAGCCGATCGGAAAAAAAAATATATAAAAAGAAATTGATAAAAAATATAAAAGAAAAAGTGGAGAACTTACAAATTTTATTAGGGTTTAAGAGGCTCCAGATATTTTATGAAAAAAATTATGAGGCTTTAATATGTATTCATAGGATTAAAATACTTGAAGAGGAAGTAATTACATTTTGAGTACAATTACAATTCTTTTCCTTTTATAAAATTAATTCCTTCTCTTTTTATTTTATTTTATTTTATTATTTTTGGTGGCCGACTTTTATCATCATTTTTATTATTATTTTTATTTATTATTTTTTTCGGCCATATTTATGTATATATGTATTTATTTATTTATTTATTATTTATTATTAACCGGTTTTATTAAATAAATATATATTCGGTATTTCTTATAACATAATTATTTATATTATTACTTTTATAATTACTTACTTTTATCAACACAAAACTTTTACATTTTGTGTAAATACACTTTTATATATTATTTATAAATATTAATACATACTTATATATTTATTATAATATTAGTAATAAATGTTAGGGTTAAGGTTAATGATTAATTAATTACGAGCATTTATTATACGAGCATTTATTATATCTGGATAACAACCCTAATGATATTATACAGAACAAGCTAACGAAACCCTAAGGGTATAATAGTCATTTCAGGAAGGAAAAAGTGAGGGTTGTCACAGTATCCCCCCGTAAATGGAAACTTCGTCCCGAAGTTTTAGGTAGACTTCTCGGATGCATCAGCAGTTGAGAAAAGATGGGGATGTTTTCGTATCATTTGGTCTTCACGTTCCCAGTTATACTCGGGGCCTCTACGTGAATTCCAACGGATTTTTGGCAATATGAATTGTTGCCTTGTTTCAAGTGTTTGATCTCACGATCTATAACTCCTACAGGTTCTTCTATGAAGTGCATTTCATTATCAATGCGGAGGTCGTTCAAAGGAATAATGTGAGTGTCACCTGACTAGGTTTTCTCAAAAAGGATTGTGATGTTACAAGCATTTCAGTAAATCAGATACCTGAAATGTACCATGAACATTACTAAGCTTATTTAACACCATTGTACACTTATGTCACCATACTAGGGCAGACAATCAGAGAGAAGTATTTGGAGATCACAGCCATGTAGTTTGATGCATGACTTGTGTTTGTTAGAGGTGGTACCAACTTTCAAATTCTGAAAGATAACCATAGACATGATACCTTTGGTTTTCAAGAAATATCTAATGTGAATAGACGAAACGAGATTCCAGCTAAGGAGTCACTAATCAGGCTTATATGCAAAGCAAGCCATAATTACTAACTCAGGATGGTATGAAAGATTAACGAAAGATTATAATACATGTGAACTTATCCTTGGAAAGAGTTTTTGAAAGCACATTTGCAGAATGTATCTATAGCAGAGGTCAAAACTTGACTAGGATAACATCTAGTTGTAACTAGTGAGGAAGAAATGTTTAGTGTAAACACATAAACACCATAATCTTTTAAAGTACTCCTTTAGTGAGGATAGCGAGGATCATTGATGTTATGCGAGGTGTATATAAAATAGCTTTAAATTTTACAAGGAAATACTATTAAATACGATACAATTTTACACAAGATATTTATTTATTTATTGAATGGATATACTTAAACCTTGCTACAACACTTATAGGCAGTGTACCTAATCGTACAGTAGTGTAGTTTTTAGTAAGTCCGGTTCGGTCCACAGGGAATCTTTTAAACAAAGCTTAACGCTATATTAGTTTTATTTTATAAAAATACAAATATATATATAAGTAATATTATTATTATAAAGGGGGGTTTTTACCGTTTAATGACCGGTTTGTTGATTTTAAAACTTTAGTCGCAGTTAAAACCAAATGTAAAATATTAAAAAGACTTAATTTAAAACGTAAAGTAAATAACGATAATGAAATTGCGAATAATAAAAGTGCGATAAAATAAACTTGCGATAATTAAAAAGTACGATAATTAAAAGTGCAATTAAATACAATAACAATAAATAAAAATGCGATAATTAGAAGTGCAATTAAATATAAAATAAAGGAAATTAAATATGAAATAAAAGAATTATGCTTATTTAAACTTCCGTAATCATGATGTTTGACGTGTTGATTTTAGTTTTATGCCCATGGGTTAATTGTTCTTTGTCCTGGATTATTTAATATGTCCATACGGATTTGTCCATAATAGTCCATCAGTCATAAATATAAAGAGCGAAAGCCTTCGTCAAATTATTCTTATTCCCGAAGTTAAATATTCTAACTAATTGGGGATTCGAATTGTAACAAGGTTTTAATACTTTGTTTAATGAATACACTAGGTTATCGACTGCGTGTAAACCAAGGTTTTACTACTTTGTTAACAATTACACCAATTACCCTTGAATGTAATTCACCCCTGTTTCAACAAGTCTATTAACTATTAATCCAGTTCCGTGTCCGGTAAAATGAATAATTATTGGTATTTATAGATATCCCGCCCACCGTACCCAGTCAAGCGTATGTGGTTATATATAAATACGTCAAATTATAAGTTTGTATATTAAATTAACAAGGTATTGTTTAGTTAATATAAAACTCATTAATAGCCCATAGTCTAATTTCCACAAGTGTCGTTCTTTTATCCAAACCCCAATTATGGTACAAAGCCCAATTACCCAATTTTAGTAATTAGCCCAACATCATGATTACTTCGTTTTAAATAAGCATAATAATAACTTAGCTACGAGGCATTAAATTAAAAAGGTTGAACATAACTTACAATGATTAAAAATAGCGTAGCGTTACACGGACAGAATTTCGACTTACACCCTTACAACATTCGCTAACATACCCTTATTATTAGAATTAAAATTAAAATTAAAATTAAAATATAAATTATAAATATAAATATTACGTATAGATAGATGGATGGATATATATTGATTATCAAAATGATCAGAATTCGTTTGCTTTTATAGGAATTTTCGTCCAGGTAATCTCCGCGACTCGCGGCATTTTTTGCCTTCAAACTCCGCGAGTCGCGGAGTTTGAAATTCCAGCTCACCAACTTTGGAGTCTTTCTTGCCGACGGATTTTTATTATTTATATAATATATAAATAATTATAAGAATTATTTAAATATTATATTATATTTATGTGCATAGTTGAATTGTAATTTTTAGTCCGTTGCGTCGAGCGTTGAGAGTTGACTCTGGTCCTGGTTCCGGATTTTCGAACGTCCTTGCGTACAATTTAATATCTTGTACTTTACGTTTTGAATCTTGTATTCTTGTAATTTTGAGATGTTTCTCATCAATAATTGGAACCTCTTTGATTGTCTTTTTTACTTTTGAGTTTTTTGGTCGTTTGTGTCTTCAATTCTTCGAATCTGTCTTTTGTCTTCACCTTTTATTATTTAAACGAATATCACTTGTAAATAGAATAATTGCAACTAAAAGCTTGTCTTTCTTGGGGAATAATGCTATGAAATATATGTTCGTTTTTAGCATTATCAAATATTCCCACACTTGAGCGTTGCTTGTCCTCAAGCAATATAGTCTTGAAATACTAGAATCACTTCTTTATTCTTCACACTTTGTACATCAGTGATATCTATACGGCGGTATAGACAATGGTAGTAACGATATGGTTTACAGTCCCACATGACTATAAAATTTAGATCCTTTAAGGAAATTGGATCTTTATGAAAACATTTGATCTTTTGAAAATTAAATCTAGCTTTTACCCTAGATAAGTTTTCCTGAATAACCCTTCACCGGTGTTTGCAAAATATTTTTGTGGGTTTGGTGGGTTTCAGATTTGAAAATTTTAGCTCAAAACTTGCGGTTTTGTGTTACCCACTTACTAACCTTGTATTTGGAAAGCAACACGTCCAGTTTACTTGTCCCGTATATTACCTTTCGGTAAACTACCGTCCGGTTGTAAAGGAAAGCGTTGAACAAGCAACTGTTAAGGCAATGTCCCCTGACATGCTTTTAATTATGGTCTATAACGTGTCGGACGCAATTACTATCCTTGGTAGGAGCAATAGTAAAGCTCACCCTTATGATTTTTCGGTCTGGCACAAGGTCCTGTCTTCGACCATGCTATACAACCACCGTTCTTACGGTTGACACCCGATTTAGTTCAGGTGACCTAATGAATTCCAGGTGAATTCCTAGGATTTTACGTTCAATGGTAATGAACGCATTGAAAATGGGTTTTCAGAAAACAAATCGGTTTGTAATATTGATCAAAATATTTTCTCGTTCAGGCTCGAGTTTAGATATCATTGAATTCCATGAGTTTGTAAATCTCAATCTTTAAGGTCAATCTCAAGGATTGAGTAATATCAGTCTTAAAAGCTGATTTTTAATCTTTAAGGAGATTATCCTTTCTGGGGATCTGATTTATTAGTCTTATCAAGCTAATTTGCACGGTGCCCCCCATTGTACGAGATAAATCCTTCTCATGGTTAGGATAAATCTGACCACTTGGCGACCCTGTTTTATGCTGAGGTCCGTGGATTTTCTGCTGATTTTAGTGATGACTTTTCTAGATTTTTCGTCAACCTACAGCTGGTCTGGACGACAACTTCCTGACCTAAATCAAGAAGCGCGTTTCTTTTTCGGAAGACTTTACTTCCTTTTAATGATGGAATTGATTCATCGTGTAGATCCATCTTTTCTTTCATCGGGTAAAACAGTTTAGTTTAGTCCAAAGCAAAAGTATTTTCAGTTATTTGTTACAGAAATATGTGACATATGTTTAAGATAACTTGGTAATTTTTCCCACACTTGGCTTTTATTTTCCTTTTTATTGTCCTTTATTCCATTTTAAATGAATTCTAACATTTTGGTTTGTTTCTCAATTTATGTCCTTTCCAAGGTAACAATAATTTCGGTGTTAACACCTAGTTTTATCGTTCATAAATATGTATAAACATGATTTTGAGTTCATTTAATTGAAAATTTTGAAAAATTTTACTAGAATTGGGTAGTCAGTATATAAGACTAGGGCTGTTCTTTATTATCAGAGAGCACTAGGTTCTAATACAACTACTGCTTTACTAGTATTTTTAATGGTAACCAAGTGTTTAAGATAAAAATTTTAAAAATCCGAAAGAATTTAACCCCTTCCCACACTTAAGATCTTGCAATGCCCTCATTTGCAAGAAATCAGTAACAATTTAAATTATTGAGGGTGATTTGTGTGAAAATGATTAAATTTTACCAAAGTTTTCAAACATATTTGTGTTTGTGTTGAATGATAAATGGTGCACATCATTTGTTCATTCCGTCTTGTTGTTATATCACATTTATTTTGCATCTTGTCGTCAAAATTAGTTGCTTTTGCTGAACTTAATGCCAGTCTTTGAAAATGTGTTATTTTACCCTGTTGTATACATAAGATAAACTGCAAAACATATATACATATTTTTGAAGTTTGGTATATTACCCCACATTCAAAAATTATTGAAATCTAAGAATAAAAGTTAGAAAATTATAAAAACTATTACAATATTAACATAAATATTAAATGTATCAACATTACAAATTACAAAATAAATAAAACTAAGTAGATTAGGGATGATACTGATACCAGTAGGGGTTCCATGCATAACCATAGGTGTTATAAAATGCTTCGGCTGGGTTATACGTAGGATACAGTGGTTGAATCTCTATAGACCAGGGAGGGAATATGGGCGATGGAGTAGGAATATAGTTTCTACCTATATGTTGGCAATAAGCTATGATTTGGTTTTGATGAACTTTCCAATCTTCAAATGCTCTATGTCTAGCATTTTCATACTCTTGTGAAGCTATAAACCTTTGCATTTCTGCCATTTCATTTCCCCCTCCTACATTACCTTGCTGTTGGTTTCTCTCAACCTATGGATGTCTACCATGGTATTGTACTGCGGCGTTATTTCGCCTCTTCAAAACTTTCGCACCATGGTATACATTTAAACCTATTGTATCTCGGGGTTCTGGTTCTTCGATTAGTAATCCCCCCCGACTTATATCCACACCGAGATATTCAGCAATCAAAGTAATAAATATACCACCTCTTATTATGCTATGCGATCTCATCCCCCTAACCATAGCTGATAAATAATAACCCACACAATAAGGTATACTTACAGCGCTTTGTGGGTCTCGAATACACATGTGGTAAAACAAATTCTGTTCATTTACCTTTTCCTTGTTCTTACCTCGTTGTGTAATCGAATTGGCTAAAAACCTATGAATTACTCTTAATTCAGCTCTATCTATATCCAAATAAGAGTAATTTCTTGTTTGTAGTAGTTATCCAAATAAGAGTAAATGGGTGATGGCTAGTCATTTGACTCCATACACCATGCGTATCAAAATTTTCGTCTATCTTCCTACCGTTCAATATTAACCCTCTACAATCAGCAGATGCTAACTCCTCAGGCGTATATATACGTAAAGCCTGAGCCATGTCTAGTAAAGACATGTGGCGCATCGAACCTCCTAACAAAAATCTAATAAAAGATCGATCGGTTAAACTAGCTACCTGATCATTTAATTCTATACTACACAACAATTCTTCACACCATACTTTATATACAGGTCTACGCATGTTGAATAACCGTACCCAATCGTTAAAAGTAGAATTACCATACCTCTGTGCAAGTAATTCTCTAATTGGCCCGGCCAATTCTACAGCTTCTAATGGTCCCCATTCTATGACCCTAGGTACCTCAACAGCTTTAGAATGAAGAGTATGCAAACCCCTTTGGTATTTTGAATAATCTATCCAAAGTCTGTCAAATCTCAGGTTCGGGTGTAAATCTTCCAAGTGCATATCAGAAAATGTCATGACTGGATGAGGTATTTCTTGTTTGTAGTAGTTATCCACCTCCTGTTGTTCCGCATTCTCAGCAGGAGCATTGCGAGCTTGGGATGAAGATTCACCCCTTTCAGTCTGCAAAACACATCAAACACAATTTTTGTGCATCCAAATATGCATTAGTGTCAGCAAAATCATCAATCAAAATAATTACAATGACATGATCAATTTATATCAAACTTAAGCTCATTTACATATTTTCATCAAATCTACACTTTTTCAAATAAGCATATACGAAAATGTTTGCCAAGTTCATAAGCATTCAACTCAAATAACATGTCAAAATAATCATTACTAGCAATTAAACAAGTTTCAAATGGCATTATCTCTCAAAAATCAAGTTCATGAATTTTAGACTTGAAAAAGTCCACTTTAATTCTCAAAATCATGTTTAGGCTCAAAGTTTGGATCATTTAACTACCTAAACATGTTACACTACTTAATTTAGCAATAATTCATGACAAAAATCGGCCATAACCTGTTTATATCAAAAAGCCCCAAATTTGCTCAAGAACACAAACCCTAGATTACTCAAAATTTGAAGTTTAAGCTTCTAATCATGTTAAATAGCATCAATCTAGGTTATACAAGCATAATACATAAACAATTTAAGCATAATTACACTAAAAAGCATCAAAATCAATTTGGGTATAAAATTGCTCAAGAACACTAATTTTCGGATTAAATGGTGTTTAGGTGTAGAAATTTACCGTTTTTCTTGAGTAATTCCTTGATAGTATCCTTCTTAACATGATTTTAGTAAAAGATTTGATGATTAACGGTCAAAAATTGTGAATTTGGGAGTGTTTTTTCGGGTTTTTTCGGGTTATTTTCGCAGAATTTGGTGTGGTAGTGTGCAACTGAGCTGTTCTTTTCGTTTTTATTTTTTCTGGGTTTTGGTCCCTCCGCGAGTCGCGGTGTTTGACCCTTCAAACTCCGCGAGTCGCGGAGTTTGTATTTTTTTTTATATATATCTTATACTAATTAAAACAATTAAGTAATTAATTTTAAAATTTTGTTTCCCTTGTTATTTAGGACGAGGTCGTTTCGGATCGATGTCCTAGTCCGTCCTTCGACAAAATTTTAAAATTTGTCTTTTTGTAGCGATTGTTTTAAAAGCTAAGATTTTTAGGTTTTTTTTTATGTTTTTGGCATACTTTAATTCAATAAGATTAAAAATAATGATAATAAAAGTTCTCGTCTCTCCCTCGGGTAATGCAATTTCGGTTCAAAGACCTAGTCTTCAACTTACGACGAATTTTAAAAATCATATTTTTAACTTAATGAGATAAAGTAAATTTTTGTTTTTAAATTCACACCAACTTAAATTAAAAATACATAAAATTCAAAATTAATATTAAAAATTCACACCAAACTTAAAATTTGAAATGCATAAAATTAAAAATTCATATTTTAAAAATTAAAAATTCACACAAAACTTAATTTAAAAATTCATATTATAAATTCACACCAAACTTATATTAATTTTTCAAATATTTACAATTTTAAATATATTGATTTTACAAAGTTTACAATATTAATTTAAGATTTATATATTAATTTTAAAAACATGGTAAAAATAAAATTAAAAATCTTTTTGGCTTTTATCCCACTTTAATCAATCAAATATTATCAAAAATATGCGCCCCTCTTTTCTGTAAAGTAATTTCGGTTCCAAGACCTAATTTAGCTCATGACGAATTTTTGAAATATTTTGGGTTGATTGATTAAAGATATTTATACCTTAAGAATAAACGTTAAATTTCGCAGTGGTGTAATAAATTTTTGAATGATATCAATAATTTCGGTCGCCAAACCTAATTTTATTCAATATCAATTTAATACTTTATAGCGAACAAATTAGCGTTTATTATCAAAAGGTTAAAAATAAAAATAAAAACTGTACAGACTTACCTGTGAGATAGTATTCTTAGTTATATGATCTATCCCATTCATAAGATAGTCGGTTTAATTGGTTTTCCATAGCTACATAGGCGTAACCTCGAGCATTCAGTGTTTTTTTCTTCTAAACATATGAACGGTCCGTCTCTGCATAAAGTAACAAATTCGGTGTTTGAATAGGTTTGATTATTTGAACATTTACCTCCATGTGACCATTTTCCGCATTTGTGACATCTTTCTAGGTGTCGTGCTCTTCTTTTCGCTGCGGATTTTGATTTTCCTTTACCAAATTGTAACTTATTATCTTCGCATCTGGATTCTTTTCTTACTCCGTCCAATCTTTCTCTGATTACTGATACTATTTCACTCGGAAGTGTGTTATTATTACATTTAGTGACCAAAGCGTGTAGCATTAGACCATGGTTTAGTTCACAGGCAGTCTTCATTTCGTAAAAACCTAAAAAAATAAAAATTCAGAATGGGGGGAGAAGACTAGTTCTTTAGGGTCTGCTAGGGAAAGACCATTCGAGTTCCATTTTCGAGAACTACACGAAAATAGAAAATCTAACTCTAACAGAAATACATAAACCCCCTATACTTAGTTGAAATTGTGATTAACATTATTTTCAATTGAATCATCAACAACTTGTATATCTTTGACTTTTACTTCAATCCATTTGTTGATTTCCTCCGTAACTTTCACAAATTCAACTAACATTGCCTTTTCTTTTGACGATAAATTGGATATTAATCGGTTATATAACTTAAAGTTTCCTTTAATCTTAGCATCGTGAATCCGTTTATAAAGTTTCTTCGTTGAACTGTTAAAAATGGGTTCATCTAATTTCGTATCATCAACGGCATTCTTTGTGATTGGATCATCATTAAGTGTTTCTTCATCTTCCCCACACTTATGCGTTTTTATTGGTCTAACAGTTTTGGTTTGTGGAGATCTAAACTTTCGGTTCACAAAGGTGATCGATGTATCACCATCCCTAAGTGTCATTCTACCTTCTCTTACATCAATGAATGCCTCGGTGGTTGCTAAAAATGTGCGACCTAGAATTAGAGGAATATCAAGATTTTCCTCCATATTAATCACTATGAAGTTTGCAACAAAGGTCAAACTTCCCACGTTAACAAGTAAATTATTTGCTATTCCAACCTGGTGTTTAATGGTTTGGTCAAATGATTGAACACCTATTTTGGTTGGTTTTAATTTACCCATGCCTAATCTTTTGTATAAGGAAAGAGGCATAATATTTGCACTTGCTCCTAAATCTGCGAGTCCATTATATACAGCACCATCATTAAGTAAGCAAGAAATGATAAATTCACCCGGGTCTCCTGCTTTAGTAAGTCGAGTTGGTTTGTAAACCTTTTTCAGGTGTTCTTTCCTTGGTTCTTTCACTTCTATTTGAATTTCTTGTTTACATTTTTCTTCGTTTTTTGGAATGGGAGGTTTGTATAAGAATTCTTCTTCATCACTCAAATTTGAATCCTCCTTATATTCTAATTTTGATTTTTCATATGTTGTTGATAACATATTTATGTTTTCATTTTGAAGGTTTTCTTGGGTGGTGAAATTATGATTAACTTCGTTGTCAACTTCCATCGGACCATGTATGCAATGTTTAACTCTGTGACCATTAACTTTAAATTCAATTCCATTTGAATTTATTAGTTCTATCGTTCCGTATGGGAAAACTCTTTTGACTATGAATGGTCCAGACCATCTTGATTTCAATTTTCCAGGAAATAGCTTGAATCGTGAATTGAAAAGAAGAACTCTGTCTCCTTCTTTAAATTCTTTTGAACTTCTGATTCTTTTATCATGCCATTTCTTCGTTCTTTCTTTATAGATTAACGAATTTTCGTATGCTTCATGTCTTAATTCTTCTAATTCGTTTAGTTGACTTAATCGTAGACGTCCGGCTTCATGTAAATCAAGATTACATGTCTTCAAAGCCCAAAATGCTTTGTGTTCAATTTCTACTGGAAGATGACATGCTTTTCCGTAGACGAGTTTAAAAGGTGTGGTTCCAATTGGAGTTTTGTAGGCTGTTCTAAAAGCCCAGAGTGCATCCTCCAACTTAATGGACCATTCCTTCGGATTTGATCCTACGGTTTTCTCTAGAATACGTTTTAAAGCTCGGTTGGTATTTTCAACTTGTCCACTTGTTTGTGGATGATATGCGGTGGAAATTTTATGAGTTACTCCATATCTTTTAAGAACTTTCTCAAGTTGATTATTACAGAAATGAGTACCCCGATCACTTATTAAAGCTTTCAGTGTTCAAAACCTTGCAAAAAGACGTTTTAAAAAGTTGACTACAACTCGTGCATCGTTAGTTGGGAGAGCTTGTGCTTCCGCCCATTTAGATACATAATCAATGGCTACGAGAATATAGAGATTATTATGAGATTTTGGAAATGGACCCATAAAGTCAATACCCCAAATGTCAAATACTTCACATACTTGGATGACATTTTGTGGCATTTCATCACGTTAACTTATTTTTCCGGCCCTTTGACAAGCATCACAGGATTTGCAAAGAAGGTGTGCGTCTTTGTAAATTGTAGGCCAATATAATCCAGCATCATAAACTTTTCTTGCTGTTAGTTGAGGCCCATAATGCCCTCCTGTTGGTCCTGTGTGACAATGGTTTAAAATTTTACTAGCTTCATCTCCGAATACACATCGGCGTATTATTCCATCGGGACAACTTTTAAACAGATGTAGATCTTCCCAAAAATAGTGTTTTATATCACTAAAGAATTTCTTTCGTTTTTGGTACGATAATCCTTTTTCAAGGAATCCACAAACTAAGTAGTTTGCATAGTCTGCAAACCATGGAATTTCATTATAATCTATCTTCAATAGATATTCATCAGGAAAGTTGTCTTGTATGGCAGATTCATTTAGAACTTCTAACTCGGGATTTTCAAGACGAGAAAGATGATCAGCGGCGAGATTTTCTGCTCCTCTTTTATCTCGGATTTCAATATCGAACTCTTGTAAGAGTAAGATCCAACGGATTAATCTTGGTTTGGCATCTTGTTTTGAAAATAGGTATCTAAGAGCAGAATGGTCGGTATAGACCACCGTTTTTGCTAGAACGAGATATGATCGAAATTTGTCAAAAGCAAAGACAATAGCAAGGAGTTATTTTTCAGTAGTTGTGTAATTCGTTTGTGCTCCTTGTAACGTCTTACTAGCATAATATATAGGTTGAAATCGTTTTTCAATCCTTTGTCCTAAAACGGCTCCCATTGCAAAATCACTTGCATCGCACATTAGTTCAAACGGTAGATTCCAATTTGGTGTTATCATGATCGGCGCATTAGTGAGTTTTTCTTTAAGAATATCAAAAGATTTGATACATTCATCTGAAAAGATGAATGGAGCATCCTTTTCTAGGAGTTTATTCATAGGAGTGGCAATTTTAGAAAAATCTTTTATGAAACGTCGGTAAAAACTGGCATGCCCTAGAAAACTCCTAACTCCTCTAACATTGGTGAGATGTGGAAGTTTAGCAATTACATCTACTTTAGCTCTATCCACTTCAATTCCTTCCTTCGAAATTTTATGACCAAGAACGATGCCTTCTTTAACCATGAAATGACATTTCTCCCAATTAAGTACTAGATTTGATTGTTCGCATCTAATAAGCATTCTTTCCAGATTAACTAGACATGATTCAAATGTATCACCGAAGACTGAAAAGTCATCCATGAAAACTTCCATGCATTCTTCTATCATGTCGTGAAAAATCGCGATCATGCACCTTTGAAAGGTTGCAGGGGCGTTGCAAAGTCCAAATGGCATGCGTTTGTAAGCAAAAGTACCATAAGGGCACGTGAACGTGGTTTTCTCTTGGTCCTCGGGTGCTATTGGAATTTGAAAATATCCGGAAAATCCATCTAGAAAACAATAGTAACTATTTCCGGCTAATCTTTCCAACATTTGGTCAATGAAAGGTAAGGGAAAGTGATCTTTTCTGGTGGCGTCATTTAATTTTCTATAATCAATACACACACGCCATCCTGTTACAGTCCTAGTAGGAATAAGCTCATTTTTCTCATTTGTAATGACAGTCATGCCACCCTTCTTAGGCACGCATTGAACTGGGCTTACCCATGGACTATCAGAAATTGGATATACTAAACCTGCATCTAGCAGTTTAATAATTTCTTTCTTAACTACATCTTGCATATTAGGATTTAGTCTTCGTTGGCGTTGCACATACGTTTTATGACCTTCTTCCATAAGGATTTTATGTGTGCAATACGAAGGACTTATTCCTTTAATATCATGAATCTTCCATGCAATGGCTGGTTTATGAGCTTTCAACACAGAAATGAGTTGTGATTTCTCATTTTCAGTAAGAGAAGACGATATTATTACATGTAATTCAGATTCACCATGTAAATAAGCGTATTCTAAATAGTTTGGAAGTGGCTTTAACTCTAATTTCGGAGGTTCTTCTATTGATGATTTATATCGATATCTGTCTTCTTCTTTTAGCATTTGAATTTCTTCTGTTGTTGGTTCATATCCATTAGCTATAAGTGTAGCTAACATTTCAGCTTCATCAATTTGTTCAGTTCCTTCTCCTAAAGAACATTCTCCTGTTCCTTGTAATTCTGGAAATTCTTTTAATAATTCTGCATGTGCATCTATAGTTTGAATATAATAACATGTATCATCTGCAGATTGTGGTTGTTGCATTGCTCTATCAACTGAAAAGGTAACACTATCATCCTCTATACTTAGGGTCAATTTCTTACCGAACACGTCTATCATTGCTTTAGCCGTGTTTAAGAATGGTCTTCCTAATATGAGAGAAACTTGAGAATCTTCTTCCATGTCCAGAACAACAAAATCTACTGGAAATACTAAAGTACCAACTTTAACTAGCATGTTCTCCATTATCCCTCTAGGATATTTTATTGATCGATCGGCTAGTTGTATGCTTATTCTTGTTGGTTTCAATTCTTCAAGGTCTAGTTTAGCGTATAGTGAATACGGCATTAGATTTATACTAGCACCTAAGTCTGCCAATGCTTCTATTGAACTAAGACTACCCAGAAAACATGGAATTGTGAAACTTCCTGGATCAGATAGTTTTTCTGGTATCTTATTCAACAGCACTGCTGAACAATTAGCGTTCATAGTAACGGCCGAGAGTTCTTCCATTTTCTTTCTATTTGAGATTAGATCTTTCAAGAATTTAGCATATCTAGGCATTCCTGAAATCACATCAATGAAAGGAAGATTTACATTTATCTGTTTAAACATATCCAAGAATTTGGATTGCTCGGCTTCAAGTTTCTCTTTCTTCATTTTACTCGGGTAAGGAAGTGGTGGTTGGTATGGTTTAACATAAGGTTTAGCCTTAACTGTGTTATCTTCATTAACCTTTTCAACTACCGGTTCTTTTTCCTTATCTTGATCAGGTTGTGGTTCTTGTGGAGTAGGAATAGCTTCATCAGAAGTTACAGGTATTTCAGGTGGTTTAAGTGTTGTACCACTTCTTGTGGTAATGGCTTCAGATGTTTCATTCCGGGGGTTAGCATTTGTATCACAAGGTAGACTTCCCGGTTTTCTTTCACCTATTAACCTTTCTAGGTTACTTACTTCTTGTTCCAAGTTTTGAATAGAAGCTTGTTGATTTCTAAATTCTTGAGCATTTTGTTCATTGGTTTGTTTTTGAGATGTGAAAAACTGCGTTTGAGTTTCAACTAGCTTCGTCATCATATCTTCTAAATTTGGCTTTTTATCATCGGTTTGTTGTGGTGGTTTGTTTTGAAAATTAGGTCTTTGCTGGTTGTAAGTATTGTTAGATACTTGTTGATTGCTAGGACCTTGTTGGTTGTTGTATGGAATATTTCGGTTATAATTCTGGTTTTGATTGTAGATCGGTCTTGGCGGTTGATAATTATTCTGATAATTATTTTCAGGCCTTTGGTTTAGGTATGAAACATTCTCTCTTTATTCCATTGTTAATTCAATACTGAGACAATCTTTTTTCAAATGTGGTCCTCCACACTGCTCACAACTAATTCGTATTGAGTGAATATCTTTAGTCATCTTTTCCATTCGTTTCTCGACAGCATCTATCTTTGCGGAAATGGAATCTAAGTCATGGCTAGAATCGGCTCTAGCTGCTTTAGATGATCTAACGATATCTTTTTCTTGGTGCCACTCATGTGAGTGGGAAGCAGTGTTATCAATAATTTTATAAGCATCAGTTTCTGTTTTCTTCATAATAGAACCACCAGCTGCTATATCTATGTCTTTCCTTGTAGTGATGTCGCATCCTTGGTAGAATATTTGTACTATTTGATAGGTGTCTAAACCATGTTACGGGCATCCTCTTAATAACTTTCCAAATCTTGTCCACGCCTCATATAGAGTTTCATTTGGTTTCTGTGTGAACGTAACAATTTCTCCTTGAAGTCTTACGGCTTTAGATACCGGAAAGAATTGTTTAAGAAATTTTTCAACTAAAACGTCCCATGTATCAATCGCCCCTTCAGGTAATGATTCCAACCAATCCTTGGCTTCTCCCTTTAAAGTCCAGGGAAATAACATGAGATATATCTGTTCATCCTCAACTTCTCTTATTTTAAATAGAGTGCAGATCCTATTAAAGGTACGAAGATGTTCATTTGGATCTTCTTTCGGCGCACCACTAAATTGGCATTGATTAGTCACCATGTGTAGAATTTGTCCTTTGATTTCATAATCTGGCGCATTAATGTCTGGATGAGTAATTGCGTGACCTTGGCCAGTGCGTTTAGCTCTCATTCGGTCTTCTATACTTAAAGGTTCCAGATTCTCCATAATTGAATTTGTTGAATCCGAATCACTAGAGGATTCTGATTTAATGGTTCGTTCCTCAACAATCTCTGTTTGAATGATTGGTGGTTCCGGATGAAAATTTAATGGTTCAGGATCTATGAATCGTCCCTGAATATTCTCCGGATTCTCAATTGTGAGGTCGGGTTCAAAAAATAGATTATCGAAAATTTGAACTGGAGTACTTGGTCGACTGGATGACGATTCTAAAGAAAAATCAACGGCAGTAATATTTGCTAAATGTCTTGATCTAGTTACAGGTGGTGAACGTACAAAAGGTGGTGAACGTCTTGCTCGGTGCATTCACTGAATATCCTATTAGTTTTTAAAAGGAAAGAAAAATTATATAAGTTATCCAATTAATAGACTTTTCTGATTTTGCCCACGTTTCGAATAGCCAAAAGATGCAGCAGAGGGGCAGGATTTGTTTGGTCTCAATATAATTGAGGACTGTTTGGCTCCAATAACCCGGTCCACGTACAAATCCAACTATTACTACGAACCAGAAAATTTTGATGTCTATCAATTTAACCACTTAAAATAAATTTTCGTAATTTTAAGAAATTTAGATAAGAAGTAGAAAAAATTCTAAGTCCTAAAAACTAGAATGACGAGAAATAAGAAAGAAAAAGAGCGCGTCGAAAAAGAAAAAGAAAAGGGTTGAAAAATAAAAGGCGTAGGAAAATAAGAAATAAAAAGAAATGACTTATAGAACTTAAAAACACTCGACTAACCCAACCTTATTACTATCACTAACTTAAAATTATAATCGCAAATTGAGATTACTAATTGGAATGATAATTGATACATAGTAAAAGGTGTCTAAAAATATTAAAGCTTACAAGAAAAACTATATCCCAAATGAAAATATCTTAAAAAGAGGTACTAAAACTTAAAAAGGCGTCACAAAATTCTAAGCACCTAAATCTTAGTTTAAAGAAAAAGTACTTAAGGGATTTTACGGCAAAGCCTAAAAATCTAGAAGTAAAAAATAACTATGGCAAAAACTAAGTTTAAAACTAAAAACTAGCGAAAAAATACAAATATTACGCTAAAATAATTAAAAAGGGACAAAATATAAAAATATACAAAAAGTTGTAAAAAGTACAATTTTTATAAAAATATTATTTTTATATTATTTATTTTATAAAACTATTAATTTATTTAAAACTAATTAAAATTTAAAATACAATTTAATTTAAAAACTTAAACTAATTATAATAATAATTAAACTAATTAGGGTTTATTAATAATAATAATTATAATAAAATCCGTAATTAATGCGAAATTAGGGTTCTGTCACGTGTGTCAGGGAGGCTCCGCGAGTTGCGGTATTCGAAGCTGCAAACTCCGCAAGTCGCGGGGTTTCAAATTTCAGATCAGATGCAGGACAAAATCGTTCGTTTCAGTTTTTTTTTTTTTTTTTTAAAATTTCTGTTTTATATTTTCTGTTTAAATAAAAATATTTATATAATAAAAACTTATATTTAAAAACTAGAATAGAAATAAAAATATGTTACAATTTTATAAATAAAAATCTTAAAACTAGATTTATATATAATTTTTTTTTTTAATATTTAGCGTTGCGCTTTCGGCGTTTAAGATCCCCGGCAGCGGCGCCAAAAATAACTTGATGTTATGCGAGGTGTATATAAAATAGCTTTAAATTTTACAAGGAAATACTATTAAATACGATATAATTTTACACAAGATATTTATTTATTTATTGAATGGATATACTTAAACCTTGCTACAACACTTATAGGCAGTGTACCTAATCGTACAGTAGTGTAGTTTTTAGTAAGTCCGGTTCGGTCCACAGGGAATCTTTTAAACAAAGCTTAACGCTATATTAGTTTTATTTTATAAAAATACAAATATATATATAAGTAATATTATTATTATAAAGGGGGGTTTTTACCGTTTAATGACCGGTTTGTCGATTTTAAAACTTTAGTCGCAGTTAAAACCAAATGTAAAATATTAAAAAGACTTAATTTAAAGCGTAAAGTAAATAACGATAATGAAATTGCGAATAATAAAAGTGCGATAAAATAAACTTGCGATAATTAAAAAGTACGATAATTAAAAGTGCAATTAAATACAATAACAATAAATAAAAATGCGATAATTAGAAGTGCAATTAAATATAAAATAAAGGAAATTAAATATGAAATAAAAGAATTATGCTTATTTAAACTTCCGTAATCATGATGTTTGACGTGTTGATTTTAGTTTTATGCCCATGGATTAATTGTTCTTTGTCCTGGATTATTTAATATGTCCATACGGATTTATCCATAATAGTCCATCAGTCATAAATATAAAGAGCGAAATCCTTCGTCAAATTATTCTTATTCCCGAAGTTAAATATTCCAACTAATTGGAGATTCGAATTGTAACAAGGTTTTAATACTTTATTTAATGAATACACCAGGTTATCGACTGCGTGTAAACCAAGGTTTTACTACTTTGTTAACAATTACACCAATTACCCTTGAATGTAATTCACCCCTGTTTCAACAAGTCTATTAACTATTAATCCAGTTCCATGTCCAGTAAAATGAATAATTATTGGTATTTATAGATATCCCGCCCACCGTACCCAGTCAAGCGTATGTGGTTATATATAAATACGTCGAATTATAAGTTTGTATATTAAATTAACAAGGTACTGTTTAGTTAATATAAAACCCATTAATAGCCCATAGTCTAATTTCCACAAGTTTCGTTCTTTTATCCAAACCCTAATTATGGTACAAAGCCCAATTACCTAATTTTAGTAATTAGCCCAACATCATGATTACTTCGTTTTAAATAAGCATAATAATAACTTAGCTACGAGACATTAAATTAAAAAGGTTGAACATAACTTATAATGATTAAAAATAGCGTAGCGTTACACGGACAGAATTTCGACTTACACCCTTACAACATTCGCTAACATACCCTTATTATTAGAATTAAAATTAAAATTAAAATTAAAATATAAATTATAAATATAAATATTACGTATAGATAGATGGATGGATATATATTGATTATCAAAATGATCAGAATTCGTTTGCTTTTATAGGAATTTTCGTCCAGGTAATCTCCGCGACTCGCGGCATTTTTTGCCTTCAAACTCCGCGAGTCGCGGAGTTTGAAATTCCAGCTCACCAACTTTGGAGTCTTTCTTGCCGACGGATTTTTATTATTTATATAATATATAAATAATTATAAGAATTATTTAAATATTATATTATATTTATGTGCATAGTTGAATTGTAATTTTTAGTCCGTTGCGTCGAACGTTGAGAGTTGACTCTGGTCCCGGTTCCGGATTTTCGAACGTCCTTGCGTACAATTTAATATCTTGTACTTTGCGTTTTGAATCTTGTATTCTTGTAATTTCGAGACGTTTCTCATCAATAATTGGAACCTCTTTGATTGTCTTTTGTACTTTTGAGCTTTTTGGTCGTTTGTGTCTTCAATTCGTCAAATCTGTCTTTTGTCTTCACCTTTTATTATTTAAACGAATATCACTTGTAAATAGAATAATTGCAACTAAAATCTTGTCTTTCTTGGGGAATAATGCTATGAAATATATGTTCGTTTTTAGCATTATCAATCATAAATTATATTCCTGATAGGAACCTGCACGAAAGGTGTGATCTCTTGATGAGAAAGACGTTCTCGCACCTATGGTGAGTCGATCTATCATTCACTTATGAATTTAAGTGCGGATGAAAAGAAATATGAATCATTGGCTACAAAGCATAGTTTACACCGAGTGTGGAAATATCTGAGAAATGCTTTCTTGTGCCAAAAAGATATTAAATCATAGAATAGATGTTTACGAAGATGTTTTAGTCGTGAAATATCGGAAGTAAAATCTTCTCAATGGTTAACCTCATAAGGAAAAAAAAATTGATGAGAACATAGAGTTTTGAATGATGAATTCAATGACAAGTTTCGAAGGACAAGAGGAATTGTGGTGTAGGATAATACGAAAAATTTTGTATGGACATGCCATGAAAGTTTTTATAGAAGTTAGAGTCGTTTAAGGTGATAATGTAAAAAGGAACGAAGTTCTTAGTAAAACTAGAGTTATGTACAACATGTACTATTTTAAGTAAAATATCTTTTGAATAAAATAATTGATTTGTAAAAGTGAGAGTAAAATTTTATATGTACTAGTCAAAAATAAGTAAAGGTAAATTTTATTTACTTTATTATATATACGATTTATAAAATTTGCACGAATGGCGGTAAATAAATTTATTTGAGAGGATCGCACAGTAAAATAGTGTGTGAAAAATTTTGGTAACAAAATTTTTATTTTTTGGAGGTTACGAGTTGGAAAAAGATCGATGAAGATCGGGTGAAGGTATTTTGAAAATTTCGAGTTACTTTTAAGCAAAAATGTTGCGAGGTAATGAAATCTATTGTATTTAAATACGGTTGTTGACTACTATTAGGACATATGTTCTTGGAATTCAAAATGTTCATGTGTG
Source organism: Rutidosis leptorrhynchoides (assembly GCF_046630445.1). NCBI lineage: Eukaryota > Viridiplantae > Streptophyta > Magnoliopsida > Asterales > Asteraceae > Rutidosis > Rutidosis leptorrhynchoides. The sequence continues at coordinate 145,512,664 of NC_092340.1, forward strand.
AAGCTGTTGCTGACAAGTGAGTTATGAATGGTAGAGTATAAGAACGTGAATGTGGTGTTTATAATATCTTCGTTTGAATATTCAAATGAAAATCTTGCGAGTGGTTGTCGCTTATCTTCGACAGGTTTCCTAATGGGTTTATGAAAATCTACACTAGGAGCGTAATTGCAGATAACAGGAGGCATACTTCGAAGAAGTTTCGGGGGTGTCACTTCAGGTCACTTAAGAACATACATCCTTCCTTCCAGCGGGGATGTGATAATTAAGCGTCAAAGAGATAAGTTGTTTAAGAAAGAAAAAATGCCAAGCTTTACAACTTTCATGGCATAAGAGAATTTGTTAATCTACTCATGGGTATGAGATAGATGGTTTGATCGTAATGATCTCTTCGTATATCTATAAATCAGATGATAATTACCCTTCATGTAATAACATTGAGATTTTTGAATGAATGGCTTGGAAATTTTTCTTTAATTCACTTTCTATTCCATATGTCATGATATTGGAATTTCTATATGAATTACCATAATATAATCATGTTGGCCGGGGGTCATTATATTTTACTAATTCATATTTCCACTTCAGTATCACACCATAAGGTCAGGACACGTGATCAAACTTAGATAGTTGACGTGGGAATGTTGAGTCATGAGTGACATCCCTTCGCGTGAGTCAAAGAATACTTTAAATCACAATGGCGAAGTCAGTTCATAAGATCTGTATGGATATGATAACAATCATATACTAACCGATCCTTTAGAGTCGGGATCAGGCAAGATGATAGGGTTTTAACTTGACATCCTTAGGAAAGGATACAAAATATCAGAAGAGATAAAGGCAGAAAGTAAGATGAAATGACAGTATAAAGATTAAGGGAAAATGCTTAAAACTAAGGCAGGAAAGGTTATAGTCCTATAGATTGTTAAGGCACCTAACTAACATATATGGCACACATAAAATACAATCCTGGTTTTCTATAACATGCCTGGGCTCTGATACTACTCTATCATACCCCCAAATAGGGTCGGGGAAATATGACTTCACAATATCACAACACAAGTATGTGTAAATGAGAACGACTCTATATGATACGTTTTTAATATAAACCATTGTGTTAAAGTAGCGGAAAGTATTGAGTCATTACAATAAATGTTTTGATGCAATAATATGAATGTATAAATGCGGACTCCAAAAGCAGCAAAGTCCAAGTAGCAAATAACTCTGGCAATCTTCACCTGAGACAAAATATGCTTAAAGTGTCAACCAAAAATGGTTGAGTGAACAACATAGGTGAAATGCCCCGTTCATATTAATTATAAATGTTTCATATTAATTGGTTTCGTTGCGAGGTTTTGACCTCTATATGAGACATTTTTCAAATCTTGCATTCGTTTTTTAAAAACAACCATAACCTTTATTATTGAATAAAGGTCTTAATGTCATAATTTAGATTGTCTATCAAAGACAATCTCCTCAAATAAATAAGTTTTTACATAACCCATTACAATATGATCAAATATATTACAACAAATACTCCGAATGCAAGTTTAAACAATGTAAACAATTATGCCGACTCCAAATCTTGACCTTGGGTTGGCATACGACAGCGGAAGCATTTTTAATATTCACCTGAGAATAAACATGCTTAAAATGTCAACAAAAATGTTGGTGAGTCATAGGTTTAATTTCTATATAACAATCATAACATTTAATAAGCCACAAGATTTCATTTAATTAAATGCGCATGATCATTACAACTGCAAAAATCATTCATACGATGAGTCGCCTGGTAACCGACCTTAACATAGAGTGCTTAAGATATCTGGCATCATACATTCCACTATTCAAATGTATGACAAGAACCCTTCGAAGTACTAAATCATTTCCACTATTCAAAAATGGGGGTGGTTGGTGCCCGTAGATCTACCTTTAGGATTCGCGTCAATTAGTGTTTTTCACTAATTCTTAGGTTACCAAGTATAATAATAATAAGTACAGATATCCGGTATAACAAATCAATCGTAGAATGTAGTTCCATGAACATGTGCTTATTTTGTAAAACATTTATAAATTTTACATGTATTCTCATCCCAAAATAATTTAAATAGTAAAAATGGGACTATAACTCACTTGTGATGATTTCCGAATAGATGGTGATAAGACTTGGCCTTTTGACAAATTCACGAACCTAATAATAATATTCTTGTGTTAAGATATATATATATATATATATATATATATATATATATATATATATAATTAATTGTAAAATATATATATAAAATTAATATTCCATACTTATGATACTTGTGATAATTTTAATTGTCCATTGTTAGTAGTCCAACGTTCGTAGTCCAATAGTCCAATAGTCCAACAGTATAAATATATATATAAATATAAATGCGTATATTGTGTTAGAATTCACTAACACTATAATATATTGTCTTAATATAATAAAACACATAATATGTATATTGTCTGAAGCAATCCGCGACCCAATGTATACATGTCTCAGGCTCGATCACAACTCAAAGTATATAATATTTTGGAATCCACTTTGACCCACATCTAACTCGAGATTACTGCCAATGGTGTCTAATAGTTTGTTCCAATAATATATATAGAAGAAGTCAAAATGATATGTCAAAACTTTGTATACGAGTCCACGGTGATCAAGTCATATATATATATGGTGCCTTACGATCTTTATTAAGACTATAATATATTGTCGTAGAACTTAATCACGACTATTATAAATTGTATTTCCATAAGTTCGGGAATAAGACATGTATAAATACATGTAGGATACAAGGTAAGTTAGCTAGGATAAGATTAGCATCCATATTTATAAATCATGTCCGTAGCTAAAAATTAAGAAAAATATCCAATTTTGTTTTAACCATAATTTCTTCGTTACAAATCCGTTTTGAGTGATTCGAGTTGCCATGGTTTCGTATCGAACTCAACATTATTAATCTTAACAGAAAAAGTATAGGTTTATAGTCGAAAATACAGCTTAGGTGTCAAATAAGAGAAGATAGTCATATCCGTCGTAAGAACGACATCTTGATGACCTTTTTGAAAAAACATACTTCCACTTTGAGTTTAACCATGGATTTTGGATATATTTCATATCCATATAAAATAAGACTTTCCACCAAAGGAAATCTTTTAATTCAAAGTTTAAGATAGGTTTTTAAAATTAAACCCAAAACAGCCCCCGTTCGACTAAGACGACGTATATTCGATTTTAAGGTGTTCTTCTTGTTTACAAGTTTTATATCCTTATGTTAGCTTGACATACTGTCATAATACATATGTTGAAGTATTTTAAAAGTCAAGTTAGAAGGATTAAGTTTATTTGCAAACAAGTTTAGAAATAATCTAAACTATGTTCTTGTTGTATTAGTTATAACTCAAAAGAAGATTGCTATATGAATACGAATCGAATAAGATTATGAATAAGGTTACTACCTCAAATCAAATAAGTAAAGTTGCTGGAGAAATAAGGAGAATATCTTGAGTTCAAAGATACCCTTGATGGCTTGGAATTCTTGAAGTGTTCTTGATTAAGCTTTGTTATGATGATTATAACTTGGATTATGAGACCAATACTTGCTGAATTGAATGGAGGTTTGAGAGAGTGTTTGAGTATGTGTTTAGAGATTAAAATGATGTAGTTAATTGGAATGAAATGGATGGTTATTTATCCTACATGTTGGCATCAAAATGGGGACAACAACATGGCTCCATGGTTTGTAATTTTATGCATTTAGTCATACTAGTTTCCAAGCCATGGTTCCCACAAGTCTACATCATGTTTATACATGTCTCACAACTGATTGAGGGCTGCTAAGATCAATGATTTGGTATGTATATACCCATAGTAAATACGTATAGAATATGGGTATTATACCGGTATAAATACCGTATGAATACAAATATGATTCTTGATAAAATTGAATGAGAAAATGAGTATAGCTATCTTTATTGAGTATAAATATATTGATATATATTATTAAGTCTTTCAAAAGTGTATTAATACATATTAATACAATACATATACATACATTTTAATTTAGAAGTTATTACAACGTTAATCGTTATATATATATGTATATAGTCTTGAAGTCTTTAAGTTAGTAATCTCATTTTATGTATATAACCAATTGTTATTATATATAATGAGATACTTAAATATCATTTTAACAAATCATAAGTATATATATATCCATATATACATCATTATATAATTATTTCAAATTATGATGTTCGTGAATCGTCAGACAGACTGGGTGGTCAAACATTTGCATAAAATCCATTCCAAATATATATATATATCTTGACAAGTTTGATTGCTTAACATGTTGGAAACATTTAATTATATAAATATTAATCTTCAATATATTAGCGGAAAAATCCGGGTCGTTACATTACACACCCGTTAAATTAAATTTTGTCCCGAAATTTAGAATAGTACCTAGTTAACGTGCGATCTCGGAAAACAAATGTGGGTACTTTAGCTTCATTTGGTCTTCTCGTTCCCAAGTGAATTCAGGTCCTCTACGATCATTCCACCGAACCTTAACGATTGGTATCTTACTTTGTTTGAGTCGTTTGACCTCACGATCCATAATTTCGACGGGTTCTTCGACGAAATTTAGTTTCTCGTCAATCTTAATTTCATCTAAAGGGATAATGAGATCTTCAGTAGCTAGGCATTTCTTCAGGTTCGAAACATGAAAGGTGTTGTGAATCTTTTCTAATTGTGGAGGTAGTTCAAGTCGATAGGCCACCGGCCCAATGCGTTTTTCGATCTTGAATGGCCCAATGTATCTTGGGCTCAATTTCCCTCGCTTCCCAAAACGAATAACACCTTTCTAAGGTGATACCTTAAGCATAACCATATCACCCTCCTCAAACTCTAAAGGTTTCCTTCTAACATCCGCGTTGCTCTTTTGCCGACTCCGGGCTGTTTTCAATCGTTGCTGAATCTGAATGACCTTGTCGGTAGTTTCCTGGATAATTTCCAGACCTGTAATCTATTATTCCCCCACATCACTCCAACAAATCAGAGACCTGCACTTCCTCCCATAAAGTGCCTCGAATGGTGCCGCCTCAATACTAGAATGATAGTTGTTGTTGTAGGAAAACTCAGCTAATGGTAGATGTCGATCCTAACTGCTTCCAAAATCTTCGAGTGTCTGAATCGTCCTTTCACTTTGCCCATCAGTTTGTGGATGATAGGCAGTACTTAAATCTAGACGAGTTCCTAACGATTCGTGTAATGCCTGCCAGAATCTAGAAGTAAATCTGCTATCACGATCAGAGATAATAGAGATTAGTATACCATGTCTAGAAACAACTTCTTTCAGATATAATCGTGCTAATTTCTCTATACCATCCTCTTCTTTTATTGGCAGAAAGTGTGCTGACTTAGTGAGACGATCGACTATTACCCAAATCATATCATAACCACCTGCGGTTCTCGGTAACTTAGTAATGAAATCCATGGTAATGTTTTCCCATTTCCATTCTGGGATTTCAGGTTGTTGGAGTAGACCCGATGGTTTCTGATGCCCAGCTTTGACTTTAGAACAAGTCAAACATGCTCCTACATATATGGCTATATCGGCCTTCATTCCTGGGCACCAAAAGTTTCTCTTGAGGTCTTGGTACATTTTTCCCGCTCCGGGATGTATTGAATATCTGGTTTTATGTGCTTCATCTAGAACCACTTTTCTCAAATCCCTATTCCTTGGCACACAAATTCTTTCAGCTAAATACCTGATTCCGTCTTCCCGAATATTAAGCTGTTTTTCTAATCCTTTGGGTATTTCCCTTCCAAAAATTCCTTCGTTCAAAACCTCCTGTTGTGCCTCTTTTATTCGAGTAGTAAGATTAGTATGAATAATCATGTACATGGCTTTTACTCGAATAGGTTCTCTTTCCTTTCGACTCAAGGCATCGGCTACCACATTTGCTTTCCCCGGGTGGTAACGGATTTCACAATCATAATCATTTAGCAGCTCAATCCACCTACGCTGCTTCATATTTAGTTGCTTTTGATTTAAAATATGTTGGAGACTTTTGTGGAAAGTGTATATGATGAACTTGACCCCATATAGATAATGTCTCCACATCTTTAATACAAAAACAACGGTGCCCAAATCCAGATCGTGTGTGGTGTAGTTTTGTTCATGAATTTTGAGTTGTCGAGAAGCATATACAATCACCTTCTTCCGTTGCATAAGAACACACTCAAAACCCATTCTTGATGCGTCGCAGTAGATAACAAAATCTTCCATTCCGTCAGGTAACGATAAAATAGGTGCCGTAGTCAACTTCTTTTTCAACAATTGGAAGGCACCCTCTTGTTCGGAAGTCCATTCATACTTCTTCCCCTTATGTGTCAATGCGGTTAAAGGTTTGGCTACTCGGGAGAAATCTTGAATAAATCTCCTATAATAACCGGCTAAACCCAAAAATTGAAGTATTTGCGTTGGAGTTTTCGGGGTCTCTCAATTTTTTATGGCTTCAATCTTGGCGGGATCAACTTTGATTCCATTACTACTGACTACGTGGCCAAGAAATTGTACTTCATTTAACCAAAAAGCACATTTAGAGAACTTAGCATAAAGTTGTTCTTTTCTTAACAGCTCTAACACAAGTCTCAAGTGTTGTTCGTGTTCTTGGTTATTCTTCGAATAGAGAAGGATGTCATCAATAAAGACAATAACAAACTTATCTAAATATGGACTACATACTCGGTGCATGAGGTTCATGAAAACTGCGGGTGCATTGGTTAAGCCGAATGGCATAACCATGAATTCGTAGTGGCCATAACGAGTTCTGAAGGCTGTTTTCGGTATATCGGCTTCTTTAACCCTCAGTTGATGATAACCCGACCTTAAGTCGATTTTGGAGTATACGCTCGAACCTTGTAGTTGATCAAATAGATCGTCGATTCGGGGTAAAGGGTATCGGTTTTTGATGGTTACTTTGTTCAGCTCACGGTAATTGATACACATGCGAAAAGACCCATCTTTCTTTTTAACGAACAAAATTGGAGCTCCCCATGGTGACGTACTCGGTCGGATAAAACCACGTTCTAATAATTCTTGTAGCTGACTTTGTAATTCTTTCATTTCGGTGGGCGCAAGTCTATATGGAGCACGAGCTATTGGTGAGGCTCCTGGTACAAGATCTATTTGGAATTCAACGGATCGGTGTGGAGGTAGTCCCGGTAATTCGTCCGGAAACACCTCAGGAAATTCTCTTGCAACGGGAACGTCATCGATTTTCTTTTCTTCTTTTTCAACCTTCTCGACGTGTGCTAGTACGGCATAGAAACCTTTTCTTATTAGTTTGCGTGCCTTCAAACTACTAATAAGATTTAATTTGACATTACCCTTTTCTCCGTACACCATTAAGGGTAACCCGTTTTCTCTCGGAATGCGAATCGCCTTCTTATGACAAACAACTTCGGCTTTCACCTTGGACATCCATTCCATTCCAATAATTACGTCGAAACTTCCCAATTTCACCGGTATTAAATCAATTATAAACGTTTCGCTAACTAAACTAATTTTTCAATTTCGGCAAATTTTATCAACCTTAATTAGTTTACTGTTTGCTACATCAACTATACACTTTTTATCCAAAGGCGTTAACGGGCAATTTTATTTGGCACAAAATTCTCTATTCATATAACTTCTATCGGTACCCGAATCAAATAAAACATAAGCATGTGTATTGTTGATAAGAAACGTACCCGTAACAAGCTCCGGGTATTCCTGTGCTTTCTCCCTATTAATGTTGAAGGCTCTCCCACGGCCTTGCCTATTTCCATTCCTGCACTGGTTTATGGTATGGCCCGGTTTTCCACATCCATAGCAAACAACGCCGTTATTATTTGTTCCGGCATTATTTACTCCTTTGTTTCTATTTGGTCCATAGACTTCACACTTTGTCGCAATATGGCCATTCCTATTACACTTGGTACATAATTCTCTACAAAACCATTTCGGATGAAACGTATCACACCTGGGGCATATAGTTCTTTGCCTTTTGTTGTTGTCGTTGTCGTTGTCGTTGTTGTTGTTGTTGTTGTTGTTGTTGTTGTTGTTGTTGTTGTTGTTGTTGTTGTTGTTGTTGTTGTTGTTGTTGTTGTTGTTGTTGTTGTTGTTGTTGTTGTTGTTGTTGTTGTTGTTGTTGTTGTTGTTGTTGTTGTTGTTGTTGTTGTTGTTGTTAGGGTTATTGTTTTTGAGTCGTTTGTTGTTGTTATTGTTGTGATTGGGATTGTTGTTGTTGTTATTATTATTGGGATGGTTGTTGCGGTTATTGTTGCGGTTGTTGTTGCGATTATTGTTGTTATTGGGGTGGTTGCAATTGTTGTTGTAGTTGTTGTTTTGATTGTTGTTGTTGTTGTACTGGTGACCCTGATCACTGCTTTCCTCCCACTTTCTTTTTCCCTGTTTCATTATGGTCTCCTTGGCCGCTTCTTTCTTTATCCTTCCTGTAATTTGGCCTATCAATTTGTGGGCTATACGGCTCGCTTTCTGCATTATTGCAGGGTCGTTAGCACCGACATGCTCTTGGATTCGTTCTGGCAACCCTTTTATGAATGCTTCAATTTTTTCTTCTTCATCCTCAAATGCTCCAGGACACATTAAAGCCAGTTCATTGAAATGTCACTCGTAGGTAGTGACATCTAACCCTTGGGTTGTCAGTGCTTTAAGCTCTGCCTTGAGCTTGTTGATTTCGGTTATGGGACGGTACTCTTCCGTCATCATGTGCTTGAAAGCGGACCATGGAAGTGCGTAGGAGGTATTCTGTCCTACGTAATCCATGTAGGTATTCCACCATGTCAAAGCAGTACCCCTGAAAGTATGTGTGGCGTACTTAACTTTATCCTCTTCTGCGCAGTTGCTGATTGCGAACACGGCTTCAACCTCCTCTGTCCACCGCTTTAGTCCAACGGGTCCTTCAGTTCCTTCAAACTCATTAGGTTTGCAGGCCATAAAATCTTTGTAGGAACATCCTACCCGGTTGCCATTGTTTCCTCCACTGCTGGAACCCGATTGGTTATTGTTGTTCATTGCATTCACCACCGCAGCCATATTTGCTGCGAAAGCTTGAAGTTCTTCTGTGTTCAATTGTTGTTGTCTAGTAGCTGGAGGAGCCATTTCCTTCAAAAATAGCCGACTGAGTTAATCATATAGAATTTTAGAAGTAGCCAAAAAGTATTTTGTAGCTTAATATGAACTTATTATTATAAAAGCCTTTTCTTCATATTAGCGTTTTATAACTATAATGATGTTCATACTTAGCAGCTAACACACAAATTAACTACTAAAATTCTAATATGAAAAACTATGGTAAGTTATTACGTTACTACGTAATAATAAGTTGTAATAATAATAATAAACCTTCCATGCTTATTCTTATTATTATACAATCATAAGGAAAATTACATTGCGGATTTTCTTACAAACTTAAACACACAATATAATACATATTATATAATGCATGGAATACAGGATAGCTGCCGATGGTTCAAGAACGGCGAGATTTCTTAGATGTTGACGTTGTTTCTTTCTCGACCAAACGTTTGGATTTTCGTTTGGATAGTTCTTTTTCCAATTCCTCCCAATTGGTTCTTTCGGCTAATTGTTTGGGAGCAAAACCAACAGTCATTATACGAGCGGTCATTTTATAAACTGGTCTCTTAGGTGGTTCAGGTGGATGACCACAAACATTTTGGGTCATAATAGGTTCATCGGGTTTGGGATTGGGTATAACAGCCAAAGATTTTCCCAAATCACGTTGTGGTTCGGTAATTTCCACAACTTCTTCAGGATCCTCTTCTTCGGGTTCCTCTTCGGGATCTTCATCTGGATCCTCTTCTGGAACCTCTACTGGCAATTGTGAATCTTCCCAATTTTCCCAACAATTTCCCACTTTAATGGTAGCACCAAAAGTTAACTTTTTCTTTGGTTCATAAGTCGTATGCTTTGACTCAGCCTCCGAATCACTTGATAAGTAAATGAAATCTGAATCACTAGAGATGCTTATATGATCGGATGAAGTCATCTATCAGATAATAGCAGGCACGTTAAGAGAATTGTATATCTTATAATATTTATATATTAATAATCTTATGTTTCCAACAATTATATTAAGCAATCATTTTTAAAATAATTACGGTCGAAGTCCAGACTCACTAATGCATCAAAAATTAGTTAGACACACTAATGAAAAATTTTCTGATTCTCTAAGACCAACGCTCGAATACCAACTGAAATGACCTGTTCATATTAATTATAAACGCTTCATATTAATTGGTTTCGTTGCGAGGTTTTGACCTCTATATGAGACGTTTTTCAAATCTTGCATTCGTTTTTTAAAAACAACCATAACCTTTATTATTGAATAAAAGTCTTAATGTCATAATTTAGATTGTCTATCAAAGACAATCTCCTCAAATAAATATGTTTTTACACAACCCATTACAATATGATCAAATATATTACAACAAATACTCCGAATGCAAGTTTAAACAATATAAACAATTATGCCGACTCCAAATCTTGACCTTGGGTTGGCATACGACAGCGGAAGCATTTTTAATATTCACCTGAGAATAAACATGCTTAAAACGTCACAAAAAATGTTGGTGAGTCATAGGTTTAATTTCTATATAATAATCATAACATTTAATAAGCCACAAGATTTCATTTAATTAAATGCGCAGGATCATTACAACTGCAAAAATCATTCATACGATGAGTCGCCTGGTAACCGACCTTAACATAGAGCACTTAAGATATCTGGCATCATACATTTCACTATTTAAATGAATGACAAGAACCCTTCGAAGTACTAAAGCATTTCCACTATTCGAAAATGGGGGTGGTTGGTGCCCATAGATCTACCTTTAGGATTCGCGTCAATTAGTGTTTTTCACTAATTCTTAGGTTACCAAGCATAATAATAATAAGTACAGATATCCGGTATAACAAATCAATCGTAGAATGTAGTTCCATGAACTTGTGCTTATTTTGTAAAACATTTATAAATTTTACATGTATTCTCATTCCAAAATAATTTAAATAGTAAAAATGGGACTATAACTCACTTGTGATGATTTCCGAATAGATGGTGATAAGACTTGGCCTTTTGACAAATTCACGAACCTAATAATAATATTCTTGTGTTAAGATATATATATATATATATATATATATATATATATATATATATATATATATATATATATATATATATATATATATATATATATATAATTAATATTCCATACTTATGATACTTGTGATAATTTTAATTGTCCATTGTTAGTAGTCCAACGTTCGTAGTCCAATAGTCCAATAGTCTAACAGTATAAATATATATATAAATATAAATGCGTATATTGTGTTAGAATTCACTAACACTATAATATATTGTCTTAATATAATAAGACACATAATATGTATATTGTCTGAAGCAATCCGTGACCCATTGTATACATGTCTCAGGCTCGATCACAACTCAAAGTATATAATATTTTGGAATCCACTTTGACCCACAGCTAACTCGAGATTACTGCCGATGGTGTCTAATAGTTCGTTCCAATAATATATATAGAAGAAGTCAAAATGATATGTCAAAACTTTGTATACGAGTCCACGGTGATCAAGTCATATATATATATATATATGGTGCCTTACGATCTTTATTAAGACAATAATATTTTGTCGTAGAACTTAATCACGACTATTATAAATTGTATTTCCATAAGTTTCGGGAACAAGACATGTATAAATACATGTATAAATCCATTTTTATAAATAATGTCCGTAGCTAAAAATTAAGAAAAATATCCAATTTTGTTTTACTCATAATTTCTTCGTTACAAATCCGTTTTGAGTGATTCGAGTTGCCATGGTTTCGTATCAAACTCAACATTATTAATATTAATAGAAAAAGTATAGGTTTATAGTCAAAAATACAGCTTAGGTGTCAAATAAAAAAAGATAGTCATATCCGTCGTAAGAACGACATCTTGATGACCCTTTTGAAAAATATACTTCCACTTTGAGTTTAACCATGGATTTTGGATATATTTCATATCCATATAAAATAAGATTTTTCACCAAAGGAAATCTTTTAATTCAAAGTTTAAGATAGGTTTTAAAATTAAACCCAAAACAGCCCCCGTTCGACTAAGACGGCGTACATTCGATTTTAAGGTGTTCTTCGTGTTTACAAATTTTATATCCTTATGTTAGCTTGACAAACTGTCATAATACATGTGTTGAAGTGTTTTAAAAGTCAAGTTAGAAGGATTAAATTTATTTGCAAACAAGTTTAGAAATAATCTAAACTATGTTCTTGTTGTTATTAGTTATAACTGAAAATAAGATAGCTATATGAATACGAATCGAATAAGATTATGAATAAGGTTACTACCTCAAATCAAATGAGTAAAGTTGCTGGAGAAATAAGGAGAATATCTTGAGTTCAAATATACCCTTGATGGCTTGGAATTCTTGAAGTGTTCTTGATCAAACTTTGTTATGATGATTATAATTTGGATTATGAGACCAATACTTGCTGAATTGAATGGAGGTTTGAGAGAGTGTTTGAGTATGTGTTTAGAGAGTAAAATGATGTAGTTAATTGGAATGAAATGGATGGTTATTTATCCTACATGTTGGCATCAAAATGGAGACAACAACATGGCTCCATGGTTTGTAATTTTATGCATTTAGTCATACTAGTTTCCAAGCCATGGTTCCCACAAGTCTACATCATGTTTATACATGTCTCACAACTAATTGAGGGCTGCTAAGATCAATGATTTGGTATGTATATAGACATAGTAAATACGTATAGAACTGGGTATTATACGGGTATAAATACCGTATGAATACGAATAGGATTCTTGATAAAATTGAATGAGAAAATGAGTATAGCTATCTTTATTGAGTATAAATATATTGATATATATTATTAAGTCTTTCAAAAGTGTATTAATACATATTAATACAATACATATATATACCTTTTAATTTAGAAGTTATTACAACGTTAATCGTTATATATATGTATATAGTCTTGAAGTCTTTAAGTTAGTAATCTCATTTTATGTATATAACCAATTGTTATTATATATAATGAGATACTTAAATATCATTTTAACAAATCATAAGTATATATATATATATATATATATATATATATATATATATATATATATATATATATCCATATTCCATATATACATCATTATATAATTATTTCAAATTATGATGTTCGTGAATCGTCAGACAGACTGGGTGGTCAAACATTTGCATAAAATCCATTCCAAATATATATATCTTGACAAGTTTGATTGCTTAACATGTTGGAAACATTTAATTATATAAATATTAATCTTCAATATATTAGCGGAAAAATCCGGGTCGTTACAATAGGTTTAATAATCCTTACAAGTTTTTAGACCACAAGATTTAGTTATAAAGTTTAATCAGTTCGTTAGTAGTGCTGAGGTATATGATATCGAAACTAACCATAAGTTACCCTAAACACATTACGTTCGTGTCGTTGAATCATTATTATGTATCCATTGACCAGCGGTCATCTGGATAGAGACGTCACTCTCAATAGCGCTACTCACAATAACTAAGCTTGCCAAAATTCCAGCAACTAACGATATCATGGCAGGGATTTAGCATGAATCAAAGCATGTTAGCACAGTTTGAACTAATCAAATAAAGTTTTCATGTACTCATGTCAAAGCGTAAAACAGTTTAAAAGCAAGCATGTGTCTCACCCCAAAAGTTCAAAACAATTATATAAAGATAGTTAAAAAGTGGGGCTATGAAGTTCACCTTAAATCGAAGATGAAGATAATTCCACGATTGAAATGAACGAGAGTATATACCAGGCCTTCAACCTAGAGATATATAGGCTTAATCAGAAATGTCCAATTAACAAATGACAAATCCTAGGTACATTAAGGATTGACTAAACATATGTTTATCGTTATGATTATAGTATTCACTAGTTGTATGTGTGTATAGGAATATAACACTTAATAGATTACTTATACATACATTTAATACATGTTATATATAATAAGTATTATATATTATATAAATATTATTTAATTGTTTGTATTATATATATATATATATATATATATATATATATATAAATTAATTAATTAGTATTATATATTAATAGTTATGATATATTAAGTATTTAAGTACTTGTTGTATTACATGTTATACATTAATAGTTATATTATATTAAGTATATATAAGTTTAGATTTATTATGTTATTATATTTAATATAAATGAATTATTAAAGTATATATTTATATAATCTATATTATATAATTTATAAAGTATATGTATTATATTAAATTAGTTATGTATTAGTAGATATTTATTATATATATATTAGTAACATATATAATTATTATTTAAGTAATTATTTACAGATTTTTATATTTTGAAACAATAATATTTAATTATTATAATTTATATGTATTATAGTTATCCCGAAAATAGATATATACTTCCTAAATTCGTTTTAAATAAAATAATTATCAAATAATAAAGTTTATAATTTCTATAAGTTTCCTTTAGTGCAAAAACCTATAGAAAATTTTATAAAATTATTCTACCTTGTTTTTATATTTATTTGTGTTTATTTCCTTATTTATCTTCTCGGTTTATATGGAAACAAAGTTAATTATGCATAAAATACTAATTCAATTAAACAATAAATTTTATAAATTTTATAAGTTCTATATACTGTAAATAAGTTGTAAAAATATAATTTCAAAAATTATATATATATATTATTATTTATTTTATATTTTCTTATACTTTATCCATTATAATCGGTATTAATTAAATAAAATAGATAAATACTTAATAAATAAGTTTTAATTATTTTTGCAGTATCTACGTAACCTAATGATTATATAAAATTTTTATAAAAACTAGTTTAATTCGTTTAGTATTTATTTTACATTTATTTTATTATTTTCTCTCAGTTTATATAAATACTTTACAAAAATCAATTAAAATACTAAATATACTTATAAATATGAATTTATATTTTTCACAGTTTTATTTTATACACTTATAAAATTTTTATAATCATTATATTTACTCTTTTTCTATTTATTACAAATTTTATATAGTTTTCATATTTAGTACTTATTAAATTTGTTTTTAATTATAAATAAAATTTCAAAAACTACTATAATTATTTTTACATAATCTAACACTGTTCTAAATACTTTTTAATGCAAAACCTACTGTTCTTATAGTTTTATACGAATTATTACTATATTTTACATATATGTATATTGTTTTTAATATTAAATATATGAAATAATTATTTAGAACAGCAAAATAAATTAAGTTTTCAATTTCAAAACTCTTTATACATTAAAAAGAAGTTACGAAAATTTTTTGTTTCACTTTTTGAAGTCGTTTTCTATTTTTTTTTATTAATTTTAGCTTATATAAACCCTAGCCGATTAATATAATTATAATAAATATATAATACATCATAAAAATATAGTTTTTGACTTAGATCATCTTTATAATATTATTAGGTTCTGGAAAAATTGTTTCCATGAATTTATATGTTTCATAGCTATTTAATTTAATTTTGTACATATACCGATTATATATATACATATAAACTTTTTTAATTTATAAAATACATATACTAAATATAATTTCGAAAAAATATTTTTCCAAGTTATGTTTATACAAAATAATGATTTTAAAACCTTTCGATTAATTATTTATGTATTAAATTAATTTATAAAGATTTATGTAACAAAAGATGCCGATCGAAAAAAAATATATATAAAAAGAAATCGATAAAAAATATAAAAGAAAAAGATGGAGAACTTACAAATTTTATTGGGGTTTAAAAGGCTCCAGAGATTTTATGAAAAAAATTATGAGGCTTTAACATGTATTTATAGGATTAAAATACTTAGAGAGGAAGTAATTACAATTTGAATACAATTACAATTCTTTTCCTTTTATAAAATTAATTCCTTCTCTTTTTATTTTTTTTTATTTTATTATTTTTGGTGGCCGAATTTTATCATCATTTTTATTATTTTTTTTATTTATTATTTTTTTCAGCCATATATATATATATATATATATATATATATATATATATATATATATATATATATATATATATATATATATATATATATATATATATATATATATATGTATTTATTTATTATTTATTATTTATTATTAACCGGTTTTATTAAATAAATATATATTCGGTATTTCTTATAACATAATTATTTATATTATTACTTTTATAATTACTTACTTTTATCAACACAAAACTTTTACATTTTTCGTAAATACACTTTTATATATTATTTATAAATATTAATACATACTTATATATTTATTATAATATTAGTAATAAATGTTAGGGTTAAAGTTTATGATTAATTAATTACGAGCATTTATTATACGAGCATTTATTATATCTGGATAACAACCCTAATGATATTATACAGAACAAGCTAACGAAACCCTAAGGGTATAATAGTCATTTCAGGAAGGAAAAAGTGAGGGTTGTCACATTTTCATTTTACGTTATTTTCTCAAAAATATCTTATCCGTTATATATTATATATGTTATAATAATATATTCATGTTTATGTTTTCATTTTACATTTACGTTAACCTTTACAAATTGTGTTTTACATTTAAGTTTTTCACTTACAGTTCACAGTCTACCAAAAAATACTTCGAAGACCTAATAAGACCCGCTCAATGATTTCCATGATGATCATTTAAACTCACGCAAACCCGTTTTGATCCAAAATAAGATTGAACGAGTTGTGATTGTTAGGTCTATTGTCACCAATCATAAACAATAAATTCAATTTGGTTGATATAATAGATTTTGGCTTTATTTTTAGTCAACAGAGCAATCGTTGATTTATTGGCGTCTTGACTGCCGTTTAGAGCCTAAATTAAATTCCAGGCAAGATTTAAAATCCATGGAAATTTGATTCTACCAATTTCATGGCGTCTCAATTTTATTTTTGATTATATTTTACTATTTTTTTAAATAAAATTTCTTACTTATTGGCCGGAGGTCCACTCGAAAGCAATCTCTTTATTCATCGAATACAGAGAGAGATGATACTTTTGAGAGTGTTTCACTCTGGGTGAAAAAATGACTTGTTTTTATTTCTGGATATAGGGGAATGAATAGACTAAATATAAATAGCTTATAATATAAATAGCTTAGTATAAGTTAATATAAATATCAATGTATGTACAGCCTAGTCGACACTTTCTGTTACACAACTTAGTTAGTATACTTAGTATAGATAGTGTCCTACTTATAGGGAGTTAGCTGAGATTACCAAATTATGTGGATCTCTTGATGTATAAATGTGACATACGAATGACAAATGCAATACACAGAAATTACTCTCTTTCATGGTTCAGGCCATTAAACCCTTCAATCTTCTTCGCAAAATTCATTTCTTCAATCCTTCTTCTTTACTTCACAATGGCCAACAACAAACTACACCCTGCAATTACTGTCAGTAACATCAAGAATTTTATTCCGATAACTCTTGAACTCAATCCGAGCCAGTATTCATCATGGACATAACTCTTTAAAATTCACTGCCAAGCTTTTGATGTCGCTGACCACATCATCCCTTCTACTGCTGCAACCAATTCACAAACCGCTCCAGTCGATTGGGCTAAACTCGGTGCAATTGTGCTATCATGGATTTATGGCACACTTTTAAACGAACTTCTTCTCAATATCCTTTCTCCTGGCTCCACCGCTCAACAAACATGGGATCGCATCAAAGGGATCTTTCACGATAATCAAAAGTCGAGGGCAGTCCATCTTGCAACCAAGTTTGCAAATACTAAATTGGAAAACTTCTCCAGTATGACGGCTTACTGTCAGGAGATGAAACATATTGCCGACCAATTAAGTGATGTCAAACCCAAACTTGAACAAGATCGTCTTGTTCTTCAATTGATCACAGGTCTTAGTGACAGCTATGATACTGTTGGCTCTCTTCTTGCTCATGCCAAAAAGCTTCCCTCCTTTTATGAAGCTCGCTCAATGTTACTATTAGAGGAAACACGCAAAGCTAATCAATCGCCTGTCAACACCAACAACAACACTGCCCTAATTGCATATGCACCTTCACCACCGCCAAGGGCTCCGGCTCCGGTTCAATTTTACAATCGATCTAACTCAAGCAGAGGCTGTAATAATTATCGGGGTAATGGACGGGGTCGTCATTCTTCTTTTCGTGGTAGGGGTCGCAACAGTTTCCCGACAGGTTACAATACCAGCCCTAATTTTAATCAACCTTCTCAGTGGGCCTATGGCCCACATGTATGGCAGAATCCACCTTGGGCTATCCCCCCTTGCCCATACCCGACCACAACCTGGACCAGGACCAATAGCAACCATAATCAGTCTGGAATTCTCGGTCCACGTCCACAACATAATTATGCGCATTCTGTTGCTACTACATCCACTCCCACTGATATCAAAGAGACGTTACATTATGATGAAAATTGGTAGATGGATATCGGAGCCACCTCTCACATGACAGGTAATCAAGGTAATCTTACTTCTTATTATCCAACGAGGTTACCTTCATGTATTATAGTTGGTAATGGGCACGGTCTTCCTATCTTGGGCTATGGCTCATCTGTTTATCCTATAAACCAACATCGACCACTTTACCTTTCAAACATTCTTCACTCTCCCTCTTTAATTTAAAACCTTATTTCTGTACGTCGCTTAACTACTGATAATAAAATTTCTATTTTATTTGACCCTTTTGGTTTTACTTTGAAGGACTTTCCGAAGGGGACGCCACTAATGCGGTGCAACAGTACCGGTGATCTATATCCGCTCAAGCCCTCTTCATTTCCGCCTACAACCACTCATTCCGCATTTTCTGCTTTTTCTCAAGACTTATGGCACAAACGTCTAGGACATCCAGGCGCAACTATCATAAAGTGTCTTAGGAATAAAAATTGTATTCATTACAATTCTAGTAATAAACGTACATTTTGTCAATCTTGCATTTTTGGCAAACATATACGACTACCTTTTCATTCATCTTGTAATCAAACTATTCTCCATTTGATATTATTCATAGTGATTTATGGACTTCTCCGATCACTAGTTGTGGCGGTCATAAATATTATATCTTGTTTCTAGACAACTTTACAAACTTCTTATGGACTATACCTATTAGTCACAAATCACAAGTTTACAATATTTTTGTTCACTTTCATAAAATGATACATACTTAATTTGGAAAAAATATCAAAACTTTTCAATGTGATAATGGCACCGAATACGATAACCAAAAATTTCACTCATTTTGCACTCAACATGGCATGATTTTTCGCTTCTCTTGCCCATATACTTCATCACAAAATGCAAAGCCGAACGCAAAATTCGAGCTATTAATAATATTATGCGTACTATTCTTGCACAATCATGCGTTCCCGCCCATTTTTGGCATCATGCACTTGAAACCGCAACCTATCTCTTAAACATACTTCCACTCAAAGACTCTAATAATCTCTCCCCAACACAACTCCTCTATCATCGCACTCCTTCATATGACACCCTTCGCACATTTGGTTGCCTTTGTTTTCTTCTCTTACCTTCTTCACCATTCACAAACTCGATTCTCATTCGAAACCATGTGTTTTCTTAGGATATCCCAAATATCATCAGAGATATAAATGTTATGATATGACCACTCGAAAAATCATAATCTCTCGCCATGTAATATTTGATGAACATACTTTTCCATTTTCTTCACCTCAAATTCCCAAGTTTGACTATAAAATTCTATCTGATGGTTTCAATCCTATTCTATATAATAATGTATCCTCTTCAATATCTAGTGCCAACTCTGCATTGTTCAATGTCGTCATATGTATTTTTACTACAAAATACAGTATTGTGAGTTTCATTACTCCCTTTTTATATATATTTTTGGGACTGAGAATACATGTACTGATTTTATTAATGTTTAACGAAATATACACAAGTGATTAAAAACTACATTCTATGGCTGGATTATGAATATTGAATATCACCCCTTTTTAGCTTGGTAACCTAATGATTAGGAAACGGGTATGGCCCTTAATCGACGCGAATCCTAAAGATAGATCTATGGACCTCGACAAGTCCCATCTGGGGTACGGATGCTTTAGTATTTCAAGATTATTATTATTATACAGACGAGAGGTTATGTTTGGAGATATTCTATGCATTAAAGTTAAGTCAGTTATCAAGCGTTTACCATATGAATGATTTTTAATGTGCGGGTTACGCGTGTTATTTTGTACTCGGGTTACGTGTACAATTAAATATATGAAATCTTGTGGTCTATTAAAATGATGAAAATGAATGTTTATGATAAACTAATGAACTCACCAACCTTTTGGTTGACACTTGAAAGCATGTTTATTCTCAGGTATTAAAGGATTCTTCCGCTGTGCATTTGCTCATGTTAGAGATATTACTTGGAGTCATTCATGACATATTTCAAAAGACGTTGCATTCGAGTTGTTGAGTTCATCAAGATTATTATTAAGTCAATTATAGTTCGATATATTATGAAATGGTATGCATGCCGTCAACTGTCGATGTAATGAAAGTTTGTCTTTAAAAATGAATGCAATGTTTGTAAAATGTATCATATAGAGGCCAAGTACCTCGTGATATAACCAAATGTAATGTATTCGTCCAGATGGATTAGGACGGGTCATTATAGGTGGTATCAGAGTGGTGGTCTTAGCGAACCAGGTCTTGCATTAATGTGTCTAACAGATAGTTGTTTAGATGCATTAGTGAGTCTGAACTTCGACCGTGTCTGCCTGTCAAAAGTTTTGCTTATCATTTCTAGTCGGAAATCATCTGCTTATCATCCTTAGAAAATTACCTATTTATTATTTTTAGTCTAGACACATCTTACTGCAGTTAGTGCATCGATAGTGTATAGATAAAATTCATATATTAGCGTATCTGTTACTATAGACTTTACCTAACAGCTTCCGTAGATTCATCCGTAACTTATGGGATTTTAGTATTATATATGCATATGTAAATTATGTATTGCAGGGTACTAATCTACATCCTATAATCTATTTTTTTTTATCAAAAATCCTTCATCTGATCGTACGAGATGAATCCCTCAACCAGCTCGAATTCCTCGGATTCCGACAGCTATTCCGATATGGAGTTTCACCTAAGCTCCGAAAGCAGTGTTACCAGAATGAATCAACCAATCATCTATCCCCAATTCATCTGATGAGTTCGTAGTCGACTTAATCAATGGAGACGCGAAGAAGGCGATCCTTTTCACCAACCGAATATACCTCTTGGCGATGAACCTGAAGCACTTACCAGCGAACCAGTCCGAAACACCATTTTCACCCTAATTTCCCGAATATCTCACCACGATTATATTCTATCTAAAATTCTAAACCTTATTCATCCGCTCGTCCCGACCGACAATCATCCCGGAATAATGGAAGAAGTCAACGAGCTTCGCGCTCGAGTAATCAATTTGGAAAATGTGGTGCAAAATGTACCAGCTTCAACAACACCACCGGCACCAACAGTACCAACAACAACCCAAGTTTCAACATCACATGCCTCAACTCGCAATCTATACCTCGAGCATAATCTTCGTTCTACATTGGTTATCTTCGTTCTTCATGATGATTATGTAATCTCTAATATTTTAAAGATTATATATTCTTGTTCTAGCGATAAATCAAATGAGTTTAATATCATATTGACTCATTAAATCCATGATTACATCTGAAGAAAATATAGATGTATATATGTTTTCCTAAAGGTTGTAATTAAAAATTCTTTTGTACAAACTGTTAATGGTGAAAATATTTTAACGGGTAGGTAATACCCGAGGAATATTTAGATTTCACATTAATAAGTTACACTGTACATTCTTCGAATCTGATTCAACGGTCATTTACTATCCTACTTACATCCACATATATACGAATCCGTTCACCACAGAATAATCATTTTCATTCAATTTCATATTTGGATTTTGACCTATCAGAATCCAACAAGTGGCATAATGAAGAAAACATTAGACAAATAAAATTTGTTAGAAACAAACAAATTAACTATGAGAAATGCTGTTAAGAATCCACGCTAACAAAATACTAGCTAACTGTTCCTAGCTAACTGTTAATTCCTATTTACATTTATTTATCACAATTTATTTATCGCAATTTTAATTCTCGCAATTTTATTTATCGTCATTTAATTTCTGTTATTTATTTTTATGCACTTTAAATATCGGGACACGTATACAATGTTTTGACATATCATATCGACGTCATCTATAAATATTATTTGGAATAACCATAGACACTCTATCTGCAGTAATGATCGAGTTCTCTATACAGGGTTGAGGTTGATTCTAAAATAATATATATACCTTGAGTTGTGATCGAGTCTGAGACATGTATATAACGGGTCATGACATGTATTAATTAATTCGAATATAATATATTAAACTATATATGAATTATTGAATTACTAATTGTAGACTGCTAACTGTGGACTGCCAACATTGGACAATTAAAATGAATTAAAATATTGATTATAACATATGAAACTAAACATTTCTTCAAGTTTGCTACTTGATTTCATCTTAAACCTCATTTGTATCTTGACAATTATAATCTGCGTTCAAACCTTTCATGATTCTTGAAAACACTTCAATCGAGAGGATGATCCAACCACATGTTATCTACGGAAGGAAAGATTTATGCATATAGTTATGCACCTGAAAACTCTCGAAAACTGAATAAACATTTAACACGTATCTGCTCTAGCTCCTTTGGTATTGCTATTACCGAAAATAATATTGCAATTCTTTTCAAATTAGCCAATTTTATCACAGCTCCAGCAAGTCAACTTCGACTCTTCAATCGTACTAGTCTTATTATAACCTTGATGTATACGATTGCCCTTTCGTCATCGTTACCGGGAAACCGTTTATATCCCACCACCTTAGCAGTAAAATTACCAACAACTTCATTGATCTTTGAATTAACTCTCTCCGAAAAACCTTTATATTTGTTCATTAAAACCCTATCATATACTCGTCCGCACCTTGTAACGATAATTACCATACCAAATACCGAGAGGCATCAATCGATAATCTCAAATTTCTTAGTGATTCTACAACAACAATTATATATATATATATATATATATATATATATATATATATATATATATATATATATATATATATATATATATATATATATATATATATATATATATATATATATATATATATATATATATATATATATATATAACTTCTATCTTCTGGATTTATGAACTTCAATTCTGAATTTCTGAAAAGCGCTTTAGCCTATGAATCAGTTTTCTGAGTTTTGAAAGAGCAGATGAAGCAGTGAAAACTGAAGACTGTCTTAATAGCTAAAAGTTTGATGATAAAGAATGGAGTGTTGAAAAAGCTCAAAGATTTTGATACTGAAAAATGAATTTAGCAAATCATGAAGGAGACTCTGAACAAATCACAAGGACTAAACTTGTACATAAAGAATCCTGATGATTCTGTTTCTGATGAAATCTTTAGCGAATACCTTGCTCCTTAATCGCTCTAAATCATCGTGAATGGATTTCTTCATCACAATTTGATTCTAAAATTCTAAAATATTATCGTATCTTTTATTATAAATATCCTCAATATTTTTGAAGATATCTTCATAAATATTCTCGTCCGATATTAATTATCTCTCAGCGCTGTCTGTGTTATTTCATAAAAGGAAACTGTTTTAGTTTCTAAATTCTGAAGATTTCGAATTTAAAATTTGAATGTTTTTGAAGTAGTGTTGGGAGCTGATGCATGAGTTAGTATAATATAATGACACTTGATCAACGTGATTATATTACAGTAAGTCATGCTGAGTTTCTAATAAAACGTGATGATTCATAGACCATAACGTCATCATCTGCCATGTTACACGACTTTTATATTCTATTTAATCTATAAACATATCAAGAACATATTTTATTGATAGTCCTATCTTTTCTGGATATTCTGGTAATTTAACAAATCAAATCTTGCTACTACCTTTCCTTTCTACCTTGTATATTATGATAATTCGAAACTCCATACCTACAAATTCTGGACCATTACTTGCGAAAAGAAAACAAAGGCATGAAGCTCTGAAATAGAAAGGGGGTATAAATCGCAGCAAATAAGAGAGATCATTAACTGTGAATGACAATGATTATAGAAGACAGAAGCAGGGACTCTGAAATATAAGGAAGAATATAAATCCCGATAACAACATATAAATTACAAAACGTGGATATCAACGTTTATCGCAACATAAAGACATAGGAGAGTTAAAAATACTATAACCCCAAGGGCGAAGTAGAAGTAAACAGATTCCTTCGGTGGAAGTTGGAAAAGGAGAATGATTGTTGCGATAGTCAGGATAAGAACAAGGATCAGAACTGGATTAAGCATTTTCACAATCTTTTGAATTTAAGAATTGAGTATAGAAGTGGTGAAAACTAATGGAATGAAAAAGATAAATTTATAATGAAAATATCAGACGTAGTAATCGGGACAGATCATCACATTTAATTAAAGAGATCCTAATTTCCTTAAATCTCGAAGAATCAGATCTTCTAGATTTTCAAGATTTTCTTTTGAATCCCTTGAATTCCGGAATTCAACCATGACTACGTCAATAGATATGACGAAACTTTGCCTTCTCATTTCACTCTTTTGTGATAGCTTTACTCGTACTCTTCACAAAAATCAAATTGTTTTATCCATATTACCCACTGATGATAAAAACTCTAATTTCTAGCTTGTATGTGTCATGAAAACATACTTATTGTCAAACATGACAATCCCAATCAAATTTTGAGACGAAATTTATTTAACGGGTAGGTACTGTGACGACCCGGAAATTTCCAACCAAATTTAAACTTGATCTTTATATGATTTCGACATGATAAGCAAAGTCTGTAATGATGAGTCTCAAAATTTTTTAACTGTTTACATGAATTCAATTACCCTTTGACCATTACTGACGATTCAGGAACAATTGTGTGTAAATAAATATGTAATTATATATATACATATATAAATATAAGTGTACATATTAGCTGAATTAATAAAAATACAAAATAATCATTTGGAATTGAAGGTGTAAAGTAGTATACAAAATAATTAAGCTATTATTTAAATGAATCTATATATATATGAATTCTATAAATAATTGATATATATATATATATATATATATATATATATATATATATATATATATATATATATATATATATATATATATATATATATATATATATATATATATATAAAATAAGTAATACATAATTAATTAAATGTAAGGTTAATATATTATATGTATTTACAAGTTAAAATATAAATGGTATATTAATGTTATGATTATTACATTCAATATTATTATTAATATAGTTATTAAAATAAATACTTGTATTAACAATATTATAAATTCTAATGTAAAACATAAAGTTATATATATAATCTGATATGTATAAGTTGTTATATTACTATTATTGATATTATCATATTAATACTATTATAACTAATAGAATTATTATTATCATATTTTTTTACATCATTATTATTAATTATTATATTAATATTATCATATCTGAATCATTGTTTTTATTTATTATTTGATATTATTATTTAGTATTATTAATAATAATAAAATTATTAGTATTAGTATCTTATTATTAATAACATTATTAATATTAATGTTTATGAATTATATACATATATGATCAAATACATAAAACAGATATATATATATATATATATATATATATATATATATATATATATATATATATATATATATATACAATACATCTTAGAAAGCTGTATTTGGAATATGTAATATATACAGATATGTATAGTATATAGATATATACATATAAATACTGGTATGTACATCTAAAATGTTCATAAATACGTATATATGCATAAAGGATCAAATTCTGTTTCACATCTTAATCAATCACTGTATCTGATTTTTGTTTGAATCTTCTAAAGTGTTAAACAACAGAATCGTTAGTACAAATCAGTATAAATCATATTCAGTCCTTATTTTTTTATTTTTATTAAATTTCTGTACGATGGGAGATTATTCCTGTCGATCTAAATTGCTACAAAACAAACGAATTTCTCAAGGATATTAACACATTCAATCTGCTACGGCCTTTACCAATCCCAAACACCCTTCACAGTCTTCTAATTATTGAAATTAAACTGAAATAGATGAAGAACACCTACGGTTCCCCTGTACACTCACCTTTTTGCCCAAAAATCGAATTCGAATAATTTATCAAAATCCATAAATGTCCTTGTGTTAGGAATCTCCTACTCAAAGTATCTGCAAAATTTCATAACCTAATTCTTGTTATCGAAAACGAATTTAAGAGTCAAAGTTTTATTTTCGAAAGTCAACAGTTTTGCTCTTCAAGAAATTCGAGATTGTTTGGAGGTTTCTGATTCAATTAATGATTCATGAAGCTTTTATGAATGATTTAAAATATACTTCATGTTGTAATCTCAGTCAAAAACTTTTTTAATTTGAAATTCAATTTTTGGTTCAAACGAGTGTTTTTCGTGACTGTTTATCTATAATTTTGTTTTCTGTCAAAACAAACAATCAAACAGGTCATTTACGCTTCAGTTAATGAGTTTAAAACATGGGTATTTAGTTGTATGATAGTGGTTAATTCTCTGATCGATTGAATATTGTGAAGAAGAAGATGAAAAAGGGAGACAAGTAATTCGGGTTATATTTAAATCAGGATAGCATTATAACAGAAAAACAATCGCAGAGCAGTGGTGTGGGGTGTTAGCGAGTTTTCGAGAGGTCGAGGGTTCGAGCCTCGTGTGAGGCACATTCTTTTTAGAAGCCTTTTATAGGGTAGTTATTATTATTATTGTTATTATTATTATTGTTATTATTATTATTATTATTATTATTATTATTATTATTATTATTATTATTATTATTATTATTATCATTGTTGTTATAAATTATTAGTGTTATTGTTATTGCTATTGTTATTATTAATTGTTATTACTATAATTATTATAGTTATTATTATTATTAATACTAAAATAAATATTAGTTACCATTTATCGTTAGCATAATAAAAAAATTACAAATATGATTATTAATATTAATATTGTTATTACTAATATTATCATCATTATTAAGTAATATTATTTAGTATTATTGTTATTATCACTAATATTAACATCGTTATCATTACTAACACTAGTATTATCGCTAAATATTATTATTAGTATAATTATTATTAAAATAAGTATTACTATTATTATTATGATTAGGATTACGAATTGATATTATAGAAGCTTAGTTATTAGTTAGAAATTAAACATGAAGATTTTAATTATGATTAACATAAGTATTGTTATTTATATTATCACGAGTAATGAAATTACTAGAATAATAATTATTATTAGGGATTATGTACTATTATAGAAATTAATATTTTCATTATCATTATTAGTAAACTTTTCATTTTATAAAAAATTTACTGTTATTATCATTATTATAAGACGTATTATTAAAACTAACATTAATATAATTATTAATAAAATCCTTAATATTATTATCATTATTATTATTTTAATCACTACTAATATTATTTTGATATTAACATTAATTTAACAAATAAATGATATTTGAATATAAGTATATTTAATACGCATAACGTAACTATATTAATATTTATATATATGAAATGAAAATATTTAAATAAATAATAAAACTTACAAAGTATTAAATATAAAAATTATATTATTAATAATAATATATTAGTTTGTTCGGTTACGATTATATGTTTTAATATATATATGAATGATCTAGGTTCGTGAATCCGAGGCCAACTCTGCATTGTTCTGAAAGTATTTCGTATGCTCGAGAGACATATTAAATTAATGTGGCTAATATGTTATGATCCAAGTCGGGTCATACCCAATAACAAGCTTACCGACACTTTATATGTATTTATCTTAACAATTGGATCGTTAAATAAATACGCGACACTTGAACTTTGGAAAATCGGTTTTCTAAAATATTATCACTTGAGATAAATTATTTGGATAATTTATATTAAAAAGGATTTAATTATTTATAGGTTTAAATAATTAAGATGTGTTATGTTTTATAAATTGGTTTATAAAAATTGCAAGTAACAAAATAAATGCATGGTCTTTTATTACAAGTTTTTTTAAAAAAAAAATCTTGTATAAAATAGTGTGGTGGTGGCGGTTTTGCATACCCAAGGAAGACCACCCATGCTCATTTTGTTGCTTTCCACACAACACATTCTCTTAAGTGCATGTGGAACTCTTATACTAAGTAATTGACTAGTTCATTTTGACATGCAAGTTTGAAAAACTCTTTTCTCTCCCAAACAAGCTGCTGGCAGAAAATTTTGAGAAGAAAAGAGAGGGTTAAACTTGGTAATCTTGGTCATTCAAGTGTCAAAATCCTAACCAAATTGAAGGTGGTGTTGGTGCGCAAAAGGCTTGTGGGTATTACACACTTGAGGCTTCAAGTTAGAGGCTTTCATTCATCATCTTACCACTTTGAAAACAGCCCTCAAACTCACTTGAGGAGGTATTAATCTTACTTCCTTTGTTGTTATATGTAAGCATTATTTCATAACTTGATAACTATATGGAATTCATCTAAAATGGTTTAACATACAAACTTGTTTTATTAATCATCATGCTTCCGCTTGCTTTACTATCATAAAATGGATTTGTGATTATGTTGACATTATAAACATGTTGTTATATTGAATTCCATCAATGGTATCTAGAGCCAAAGTCTATGAAATATGCTTCTTATATATGGTCTTTAAAACCTATTATATTTACATTCCAAGTACATGCATGAAAATGGAATGCAAAATTTTCGAGTTTGGGTGGGATCTTCATTTTGGCCGAATTATTGGGGACTCAAAATGGGTTTTGGGTCTTCCACTTTGGTCATATTTGGTTGCATGTTGAGTTCACAATCAAGCCTTGACCTTGTGTTTGAATGGTTGCATGTTTGGTTGATTATTTATTATTCATTTGGTTTGTAATAATATTTATTCAATTGGTTTGTAATAATATTATTTTGGTTATGTAATTTATTTTATATTTGGTATGTAAAATAGATTAGGTTGTAATTTCATTTTTTAGAGAAATATGTATTAGGATATATTTTGTAAAAAATGATGAAGATGATGAAGACTTGAAGAATACAAGGAGAAGCATTTGGATGCAAGATTAAGTGAGAGATTTAAAATCTCCTACTTTGTGTTATAACCCCTTAACCGGTGGCATTTGTTTTCGGCTAAACAAATGTCTACCAAATTGGCTTGATTGTGAACATATTGTTTTGCATGTGTGGTTGTTCATTTGTTTGATTTTAGTTTGTATGTTTGATTGCTACAAGTAAATCACAAATTAACAACAAGCAAAATGACAATTTAATTGGTTAAATTAGATATAATTAACAACATGCAAAGAACAAATTATAATTTGATTGGTTAAATTAAAATGGCTAAATGGATTTTAATAATTGGTTATTAAAACATAATATAATAGTTTATTTCAAAGTAATAAAATTGGCTTTATTATATAATATGAAAAATGGATTTTCACATGAACCACACACTAAATGCATGTTAGTGTATGTCACAATTGTTTTCTCAAACTAGAATTAATGAAAACTTAAAATCCCTTAATCTACAAGGCAAACAAGTTAAACGCCATCCTTTTGTGTGACACTTAAAAATATTAGGGAACTCATAATGGGATAAAGGTCACCTAACCGTTATGAGCAAACTAATATGATTAAGGTTAATTTCGCATGCTTGTGGTATAAAGGTCACCTAACCACTTGTATGTTAAATTTACACGTTTACACAAGTAGGACGACTTGATTTGGGAATCATGAACTTAGGGTCACCGAAGCATGAGGAACAAATAGGCGTTGATGGAATAAATATGCCATGCAAAAGGATTGCATGATTCCATAACTTAGAAGTTGCAAAAGGATTGCAATTGTCATATAATGACTACCTAGCTAAATCAAATGACGGGATAAAGGTCACCTAACCGAAATTTAGTTTACCGTTGGATTCTAAAATTTAATAAATATCAATTGGATTTAAAGGGTATTGATTGTTAAATTAAAATTGATACTTAAACAACTTTGTTAAATTTTGTAGATGGCCGCCAATAACAACAACAACATTCCAAACGCACCTATCAACTTTAACAACTTATCGTTGAGGTCAATCCTCGAAAAGGAAAAACTCAACCATACAAACTTCATGGATTGGTTCCGCAATCTAAGAATTGTCCTCAAACATGAGGATAGGGCGTATGTGTTGGAAGACCCCATTCCAAATCAACCGGACGAGGATGATACGGAAGGCATGTCTTATTGGGAGAAATATTGCACCGATTCGGTGCAAGTTTCTTGCCTCATGCTTGGGACTATGATACCAGAACTCCAAAAGGATTTCGAGCATCATAGTGCATATGCCATGATCACACAGTTAAAGGAGATGTTCCTTCAACAAGCTCGTGTCGAGCGCTTAGAAACGGTCCGAGCGCTTCATGCATGTCGGATGGACGACTCCCAATCCGTTTCATCTTATGTCCTTAAGATGAAAAGCCTAATTGATCGAGCAGACCGTCTAAACTGCAACTTGTCTAATGAATTAGCCACGGACCTTATCCTTAATTCCTTGTCAAAGAGGTTTGACACATTTGTAATGAATTACAACATGAATGGATGGGATAAGAGCATTGGCGAATTACATGCCTTGATAAAGACGACCAAAGCAAGCATGGGTAAAAGGGCTTCACCCATGTTTATGATCAATGAAGGCGGGTCCAAAAACAATAACACTTCTAAGCAGATGGCTGCTAAGAGGAAAGGACCCGCCTACCAAGGCAAGGGCAAGGGAAAGGGGAAGATGGTTACCCCAACCAACAACAGCAAGAAGCAAAAGGTTGCCGGTAAAGCTAACCCCAAGGAAGATCCGTGCTTCGGTTACGGTGAAATGGGTCACTGGAAACGCAACTGCCCGGTCTACCTAAAGGAGTTGAAAGAAAAGAGGGATGCAGGGAAAACCTCAGGTAATGTATATATGGTATACATTGAGCTTAGTATTACTTCTTCTAATACATGGATATTAGACACAGAATGTGGAACTCACATTTGCAATTCTATGCAGAGGTTCAAAAGAAGTAAACAAGAAGCGGGAACATCAAGTCTCTACATGGGAAATGGAGCTAAGGTGCACGTAGTAGCTCAAGGAGACTTTATTTTAAAGCTTCCAAGTGGTTTGGAGCTTATTTTGGAAAATGTTTTGTATGTACCCGATTTATCTCGAAACATTATTTCTGTATCCCGTTTGAAACAATATGGTTTTAATCTTAATTTCATTAATGATGATATCCATGTTTCTTTAGATAATGTGTTCTATTTTAAGGCTTCGCCTTTGAATGGTATTTATGAATTGGTTCATGATGACACATCATACAATAGCTCAATATGCCATGCAAACACCAAGAAACTCAAAAGGGATCTGAGTGATTCCTACTTATGGCATTGTCGCCTTGGTCACATAAACAAGAATCGAATGCATACACTTCAAAAGAATGGACTTTTGAAATCAAATGAACTAGACTCGTTTGATGTATGTGAATCTTGTTTACAAGGCAAAATGACTAAAGCACCTTTCAAAGGGACCTATGAAAGGGCTAAAGACTTATTGAGATTAATACATTCAGATGTATGTGGACCCTTTAAGCCCATAACTAAGAATGGTGAAAGATACTTCATTACTTTCATTGATGACTTCAGTCGTTTTGGATATGTCTACTTATTGAGACGCAAGGACGAAACTTTTGAAGCATTCAAAGAATATCAAAACGAAGTACAAAATCAACTTAATAAGACAATCAAGGTACTTCGTACCGATAGAGGAGGTGAATACCTAAGCGATGCTTTCCAAGATCATCTTAAGGGTTGTAGGATTATCTCGCAACTTACTCCTCCTGGAACACCGCAACTTAATGGAGTTTCCGAAAGTAGGAACCGAACCCTAATGGATATGGTTCGATCTATGATGGCTAGAAGCTCGTTACCTCTATCATTTTGGGGTTATTATCTATGCTCCGCGGCTCGTATTTTAAATATGGCCCCAACCAAGAAAGTGGAACGAACACCTCATGAGATGTGGTTTGAAAAACCTCCATCTCTATCATACTTAAAGGTATGGGGATGTGAAGCTTACCCTAAGCGTTACGTCCTTAATAAGTTAAATGCTTGATCCACAAAGTGTATCTTCATAGGATATACCAAGGATAATATGGGATATTATTTCTATGATCCTTCTGAGCAGAATGTATTTGTTGCTCGGAAGGCTGAATTCCTTGAAACTAAGTTCCTAATGGAAGGAAATAGTGAAAGGAAGATAGATCTTGAAGAGGTTCAAGATCAAATAGATGATACACAATTGGTTGACACTAGCACTCAACGTGAAAATGTTGAGAATGATCAAATGGATGATCAAAATACACAAGACATTCGCAGATCTGGTAGGGTTAGTAATCCTCCTGAGAGATATGGGTTTCTCATGGATGGTTGCTATGTGGTTGATTTGGATGAACCAACAAACTACCAAGATGCTTTATCAAGGATTGATAAGGATAAATGGCAGGAAGCCATGAACGCTGAGATGTAATCCATGTATGTCAACCAAGTTTGGAAACTTGTTGCACAACCTACTGGCTCAAGGCTAGTTGATTGTAAATGGCTTTTCAAAATGAAAACTGACATACATGGAAACTTGGATACATATAAAGCTAGACTTGTAGCAAAAGGTTTCACTCAAACTCAAGGGGTTGACTATGATGAAACTTTTTTGCCTGTGGCAATGCTAAATTCTATTAGGATATTATTTTCCATTGCTGCTCATTATGATTATGAAATATGGCAAATGGATGTCAAGACCGCTTTCCTAAATGGATATCTTGTAGAAGATTTCTATATGGTTCAGCCTGAAGGTTTTGTTGATCTGAAATATCCTAAAAAGGTATGCAAGTTAAAGAAGTCAATCTACGGATTGAAACAAGCATCTAGAATGTGGAATCATCATTTTAATGAGGAAGCCGAGAAATTTGGCTTCATTAAAAATGGTGATGAAGCTTGTGTATATAAGAAAGCTAGTGAGAGCACTATCATGTTCCTTCTACTATATGTGGATGATATATTATTATTTGGAAATGATATTCCAGCAATGCAAGGAGTTAAAACTTGGCTAAGTAAATGCTTCTCCATTAAGGATCTTGGAGAAGCACAATACGTTTTGGGGATTGGGATCTACAGGGATAGATCCAAGAAACTGATAGGTTTGAATCAAAGTGCATACATTGAAAAGGTCTTGAAAAGGTTCAAGATGGAGAACTCTAAGAGTGGTTTGGTACCTATTCAAAGAGGAACGCCTCTCAGTTCATCTCAGTGCCCTACCACAAAAGATGAACAAGAGAGAATGAAGAGAGTCCCGTATGCATCTTCTATTGGGTCAATCATGTATGCAATGATATGCACTAGATCGGATGTGTCATGCGCCCTAAGCTTGACAAGTAGATACCAGAATAACCCAAGAAACAGTCATTGGATTGAGGTTAAAAGTATATTGAAATACCTTAGGAGGACTAAGGATATGTTTCTAATATATGGATCTGGTGAGGAGGAACTCGCTGTAAAAGGTTACGTGGATGCGAGTTTCCAAACTGATCGAGATGATTCTCGATCACAATCCGGTTATGTCTTCACATTAAATGGAGGTGCGGTCTCTTGGAAGAGTACAAAACAGGATGTTGTTGCCTTATCCACTACAGAGTCAGAGTACATTGCTGCCTCATTGGCAGCTCAGGAGTAGTCCCTTCCATTCAGGACCCTCTTGAGATCTTTTGTGACAACGAGGGTGCGATTGCTCAAATCAAGGAACCTCGTGCTCACCAAAAGACCAGTCACATTGAGCGAAGATTCAACTACATAAGGGATGAAGTTGAAAAGGGAAATATACGTATTCGCAAAGTTCACACAGATCTTAATATAGCGGATCCTCTCATGAAGCTCTTACATGGAGAAAAACATGCAGGACATGTTTGTGCATTAGGGCTTCGATATTTTAGTGATTGGTCATGATCTATTTTAAGTATTGTAACAGAACGAATTTGTTCAAACTCATTATTATAATTATGGTATTAATTTATTAATCTTGAGTCATGTTCCTATTTTGCATAGTTTATCCATGAATAAGAAATTATTCTAAATTCTGTAGTCGATCACATTTGTGGGAACAAGTGTGAGGTTTAGACTATTATGGACTTGGATTGGTATACATTCACGGGATAAATGTGGGGCAAGGTTGCAACCAAGGTTCATAGATATTTGTGGGATACAAATATTGGAAGACCCGCTCTCAAGATTTACTAAATAGAGCCTTTGTGGTTGATCACACGTAATCTTGAGTAAAGGCGAATATCATTGTATCCTCTGACCTGAGATACATATTGGGTTCGGATATTTACCAAGTATTGTTCCTTGATTCTTTCCCTCGCTATTATGAAATATGGTAGTTCATAAGGAAGAGCTCAGGTATAATGCAAGGTGTATATTTAGGATGTATGTAGTCAAGATGGAATTTGTCCCTCTTATTCGTTGAGAGTCAGATGTCTAAGGCCTGATAAAGTTAAATCTAGAAGAGAGTGATCACTCTGTATCTCTTGGATTTAACATGACATAAAGGATGAAAGGATATAATGAAAAGATTCACCTATTCATATTCGAGATGAGAACTCGAAAGGGATGAAGTTATTGAATGGCACAAAGTCATAACATATTGGGGGTGATGGACGGTCGTTAGGTGGTATCCGTCACTTGCATTAATTTCTTATGTTTCTTGTGCAAGTGGGAGATTGAAAGTATTTCGTATGCCTGAGAGACATATTAAATTAATGTGGCTAATATGTTATGATCCAAGTTGGTTCATACCCAATAACAAGCTTACCGACACTTTATATGTATTTATCTTAACAATTGGATCGTTAAATAAATACGCGACACTTGAACTTTGGAAAATCGATTTTCTAAAATATTATCACTTGAGATAAATTATTTGGATAATTTATATTTACAAAGGATTTAATTATTTATAGGTTTAAATAATTAAGATGTGTTATGTTTTATAAATTGGTTTATAAAAATTGCAAGTAACAAAATAAATGCATGGTCTTTTATTACAAGTTTTTTTTTTAAAAACAAATCTTGTATAAAATAGTGTGGTGGTGGCGGTTTTGCATACCCAAGGAAGACCACCCATGCTCATTTTGTTGCTTTCCACACAAAACATTCTCTTAAGTGCATGTGGAACTCTTATACCAAGTAATTGACTAGTTCATTTTGACATGCAAGTTTGAAAAACTCTTTTCTCTCCCAAACAAGCTGCTGGCAGAAAATTTTGAGAAGAAAAGAGAGGGTTAAACTTGGTAATCTTGGTCATTCAAGTGTCAAAATCCTAACCAAATTGAAGGTGGTGTTGGTGCGCAAAAGGCTTGTGGGTATTACACACTTGAGGCTTCAAGTTAGAGGCTTTCATTCATCATCTTACCACTTTGAAAACAGCCCTCAAACTCACTTGAGGAGGTATTAATCTTACTTCCTTTGTTGTTATATGTAAGCATTATTTCATAACTTGATAACTATATGGAATTCATCTAAAATGGTTTAACATACAAACTTGTTTTATTAATCATCATGCTTCCGCTTGCTTTACTATCATAAAATGGATTTGTGATTATGTTGACATTATAAAGATGTTGTTATATTGAATTCCATCATGTTCAATGTCGTCATATGTATTTTTACTACAAAATACAGTATTGTGAGTTTCATTAATCCCTTTTTATATATATTTTTGGGACTGAGAATACATGCGCTGATTTTATTAATGTTTTACGAAATAGACACAAGTGATCAAAAACTACATTCTATGGCTGGATTATGAATATTGAATATCACCCCTTTTTAGCTTGGTAACCTAATGATTAGGAAACGGGTATGACCCCTAATCGACGCGAATCCTAAAGATAGATCTATGGATCTCGACAAGTCCCATCCGGGGTACGGATGCTTTAGTACTTCGAGATTATTATTATTATTCAGACGAGAGGTTCTGTTTAGGGATATTCTATGCATTAAAGTTAGGTTGGTTATCAAGCGTTCACCATATGAATGATTTTTAATTCGCGGGTTACGCGTGTTATTTTGTACTCGGGTTACGTGTACAATTAAATATATGAAATCTTGTGGTCTATTAAAATGACGAATATGAATGTTTATGATAAACTAATGAACTCACCAACCTTTTGGTTGACACTTGAAAGCATGTTTATTCTCAGGTATTAAAGGAATCTTCCGCTGTGCATTTGATCATGTTAGAGATATTACTTTGAGTCATTCATGTCATATTTCAAAGAACGTTGCATTCGAGTCATTGAGTTCATCAAGATTATTATTAAGTCAATTATAGTTGGATATATTATGAAATGGTATGCATGCCGTCAACTGTCGATGTAATGAAAGTTTGTCTTTTAAAAATGAATGCAATGTTTGTAAAATGTATCATATAGAGGTCAAGTACCTCGCGATGTAATCAAATGTAATGTATTCGTCCAGATGGATTAGGACGGGTCATTATATCATACGTTCTATGTGGATTTTTAAACACAAAACACGCTCGGATGGTACTTTTTAGCGTTATAAAGCACGTTTAGTTGGAGACGATCGAGCTCAACAAGTTGGGATTGACTGTCATGAAACTTTTAGTCCCGTTGTCAAGCCCTCCTCTATTCGAACAGTGTTAAGTATTGGTGTTTCTAATAAATGGTTAATTCATCAACTTGATGTCAATAACGCGTTTTTACATGTGCATTTATCCGAAACCGTCCACATACACCAACCATTAGGTTTTCGAGATGCCAATCATCCCAACCACGTTTGTCTTCTAAAGCGTTCTTTATATGGATTAAAGCTAGAACCTCGCGCTTGGTACCAACGATTTGCTGATTTTGTTTCTACCATTAGTTTTGTACATAGAAAGTGTGATCACTCGCTATTTGTTTATCATCATGGAAAAGACACGACCTCTCTTCTTTTATATGTCGACGATATTATCTTAGTTACTTCATTAGACAAACTTCGACATTCACTTATGGTTCTTCTCGGTCACGGATTTGCGATGAAGGACCTCGGTCCTTTCAACTCTTTTTTGGGTATTTCTGTTTCACGCACGAGCAATGGTTTATTTTTGACACAACAGGCATATGCCAATTAAATCATCGCACAGGCTGGTATGCTATCATGTAACTCGTGTGCAACTCCAGATGATACCCTTAGTAAACAAAGTGCAATGCTCGGAGTCCCGTACTCAAAACCTACACTTTATCGAAGTTTAGCGGGTGCACTTCAGTATCTTACTTTTACTCGACCCGACATATCTTACGTCGTTCAACAAATTTGTTTACACATGCACGCTCCTTATACCTCACATGTACATGCGTTAAAACGCATCATCCGTTATATACAGGGTACTATCTCCTTGCGACTTCATATCACGCCTTCATCATCACGTGATTTGGTCTCGTTTACTGATGCTGATTGGGTCGGTTGCTCGGACACTCATCGGTCTACATCGGGCTATTGCGTATACCTTGGTGATAACTTAATTTCATGGTCTTCCAAACGACAACCTATTGTATCTCGTTCGAGTGTCAAAGCAGAATATAGGGGTGTTGCAAACATCGTGGCCGAAGCTTGCTGGCTACGCAATTTATTGCTTGAGTTACATTGCCCGATTCAGAAAACAACACTAGCCTTTTGTGACAACGTTAGTGCAATATATTTATCTGGGAATCCAGTCCAACATCAACGGACCAAACACATTGAACTAGATATCCATTTTGTCCGAGAAAAGGTAGCTAAAGGTCAAGTTCGAGTCTTACATGTTCCCACTCGTTTTTCAGATAGCCGACATCTTCACTAAAGGTTTACCACACATCTTGTTTGAAGAATTTAGATCCAGCCTTTGCATTCGCCAACCGAACGCTTCGACTGCGGGGGAGTAATAGACTAAATATAAATAGCTTATAATATAAATAGCTTAGTATATGTAACAGACTGAAACCCGGGCTAGTTGTAAGTTGTCTATTTTGCCCTTAGGGGTTGTGCTTAGTCTTAAGTGCTTTTAATCTAATTATTTTATTAGTGTTTTATTATATTTGTGTTGAAACCAGTTTGTGACAAGGGTCCCAGAACAGGTATGTTTATTTTAATTGGAACTCGTCTGGGTTACCTAATCTTGTGCAAAAGATATCAGATAACTGGTAAATACCCATGTGTCGAGGGGTATTGTAATATAACACAATTAAGTGTTATACCAGCTGCCACTTTCTCATTTTCTCTAGAAAATTCATTTAATCACTCATTCTCACCTAACCTCATCTTCATCATCTCAAACAACCCTAAATCATTTGATCTCAAATTGAAGCTTGATTTTGGTGTCAAATCGTTCCTTGTGTTGTTGTGATTCTAACAAGGTAAAGTTTGTTTGATTTCGTGATCAAATCAGTGTCAAAATGGGTGTTTTAGTTAAGTTTTATGAAAGTGGGTTTTGATGTCATAATTGGTTTAATTTGTTGTTGTTTGTGCATAAAGGTTGTGGGTTTATGTTTCTAAATGTTTTGTGTACAAGATGTGTTCAGTTTTGAGGTTAAAAACGTGACCAAAGTCGAGATTTGGTGATTTTGGGTTGAAACCCGTCACATTGCTACTGCTGCTGATGAACTACCTACGACCGATGGTCTTTGACCATCGACCGATGGTGGCTGACAACCGGCCGATGGTCGTTGACCATCGACCGATGGTGGGAGTCCTTCAGTTGGTGAAATTTTTTTAGTCGTTAGGTCAGTAGAAGAGACCCTCAGCCGATGGTGTGAAGACAATCGGCCAATTGTCTTGGTCGACCGATGGTCTTAGGCAGTGAAAATTTTACTAAGTGTTGATTTATAGTCGTTATGCTGCCCGTGTGTTTTTATGATTTTCAGGATGTAAAGCATGAATTTTTAGCGAACGCTTTTTTACTAATTTGCTGAAATGTGCTGTCAGTGTGTCTAATTTTGATGGGAACACTATTCTAACTTGGTTTTTGTTGTTCTCAGGAGATAAGAACACGGAGGAAGCTCAGAAATAATAACTGAGTAGTTGCTGATAATTGGTGAGTGGGTCTATCTCCGGATAGAGTTTAAGTAGCATATCATGCTACTGTGGTTGACTCTTTTACCATGCATAGTGTAGGGATTGCCATGTTAAAATTATATAGTATGCCTGATGTTGTGTGTAAATTATGTGTACACTGTGTGAATGGCACCAGTCGGGCCTAGGGAGACTGGGGACTCGAGACCGTGTTTAGGAGAGGTTAGAGTCCGTATGAGGTCAACCATTCCTAGGGGAGGTTGAGTCCATAGGCTACTGATTGTGGAGTATAGTGTGAACGATGCATCCCCAGCATCTGGATAACTATATTGTGAATTGAGTAGCAGGGACTATCGATAGACTCAAGCCTGATTAGCTGAGAGTCGTGTTCTCATACAAGCCACCGATCCTCGTATTGTCTTATTGTATGCTAGTTGGTAGTTAGCATTTGTTGTTAGCTTGTGTGTGGCTTAAGCTATATCTATAAGATAGATTCCATTCACTTAGCGGTGCGCTAATCCCCCACATAATTACCCCTTACAGGTTTAGGTACTGCTAGTCGGGACGGGTGCTAACGCAGAAGACATGTTTGTCAACCCAACTCTGATGTGGACTTTTGTTTAAATAATGTTTTGTAATAACGTAACACCGTTGTGTAAACTTAAACTTAATTACATGGATTAATGTAATGACGTGACTTATATTGTGTTTATTAGTAAAGTCTTCCGCTGTGTATAGATATAAAAAATAAAATAAAAAATGGCCGGTGTTTCAAGTTGGCATCAGAGCATGGTTTGGCAGCAAGTACATGCGCGTATTTTGTTCCCAAACTCTGAGGCAAGTCAAACATGTCTGTGGGAGTGGAGGCTAAGTGAAAATAGGATATATGTATGTTAGTTGTAATTGAACTAACTGATATCCACTAAGCTTTTGTGTGAGCTGTTTTGTAGCACAGGTATGTTTAACGCTCTAAAAACGATAAGAAATTTTTTATTTTTTATTTTTTTTTAAATAAGTTGACCACCCAGCCCAGTGTTATGCCGCGACGCAGCTATCCTGGGCGCGGCACGGCCCATCGAAGGATTTCAGATCAGTTTTCCAGTTCTCCTGATTTCAAAACATGCCAATAGGCGCGGCGCATCAAATGGGGTCGCGGCGCGGCCCTGTGCTGTCGCTGGTACTGATGCCAGATTTTTGACATTCCTAAAATCCCTTTTTAACATCCAACTTTAACTTCTTTAAACATATCGTCTTTACAACTTTTATCCTCATAGACTAACGCATTTGAACATCATAAACAAACGTTAAAGTCACTTGATCGTACTCAACCCGTTACATAAATTAAACATATTTTTGACCCATCGCGACTTATATATATCGAACTTGACCCATTTCGGCTCATTCCATTATCTATCATACTTCATTTGAATATACTTAAACATTTAAGCTCACACATAAAAATCCATAATGGCTTGTCACATAATCAAAAGTGACACATTTCAATTATGATAATGATAATAATCATAATTGCAAGATATAGTTACGTTCACTTACTAGAGCTAGTTTCTTTCTTCGATTTCCTCACAACTCCTTTCTTTCTCGTTGTTTGCTAAACTTTC
This sequence comes from Rutidosis leptorrhynchoides, assembly GCF_046630445.1. Lineage (NCBI taxonomy): Eukaryota > Viridiplantae > Streptophyta > Magnoliopsida > Asterales > Asteraceae > Rutidosis > Rutidosis leptorrhynchoides. The sequence goes on from NC_092340.1 coordinate 145,553,850, forward strand.
AACGGACTTACTTGGGTTGAGATCTTCGTTTCACTCAATGCATTTGTGCAAGCGCACTCTTAAATTCTTCCATTATCCTCAAAAGTCCTATAAACATGACAAAAATTAATACGGGTAAGCATTATGCTTAGTGAGTGACATAGAGAATTAAGAAGCAATATCCATAAACTTGGCAAACTATATTTAGAAGCAAATATTATTCGTAACCCATCTCCTTGGTAGCTAATCTCGTTTGCATACATAATTGCCCATTATTCTTTTCTCCATACTACATGTCATAACACACAAAGTCATATATGAAGTATATTATAATAACAAAAGCCACATTATAATACACGAATAGAACATTACCATATTCGTAAAGAAAAAAAATCACATAATACTTACCTCATTTACTCGTTTCAAGTGCAATATGAATGTGTTCCCACGCACTTCGCTTGGTCTTCATAATTCGACTTGTCCCATCGGGACTTCTCCTCCAATAAGTCAAATATGGACCACGACTCATTATTCGACCTAAAATACTTTCCTAGCTTAGTCCTTTTAAGACTACGTTAACATCTTATAGAGGCAATAATAAACTTTTCAACATAATAACGTCAACTATAATACTCATCACTCAATAACTCAAATCCATAAGGTATCTATCGGGTCTAATAATCACAATCACTTAACTAACTCGTTGATAACTTGACTTGCATAATATACTAAACTACAAAGTAATATTATCATACTCTTTCATAAGATAAACATGACAATTTTAAAAGTAATTACCAACGTATTTTACTAAGACTCTTCAACCGACTTCATCACATACGATAACACATACCAACTTCATACTTACTTCATTTTTCTTTACCATACACATAGACTACATGGCGCTTTCAATGATTAAATATATGTATTAAAACAATTATAATACCATCAAAAGAACTTATCAATGATAATATTGACACATAAATTAGTATATTACTTCCCTTGAACTCACCTCGCGTCGATGGGCTAGCTACCTTGATTTCTTGCACCCGACTAGCACCTATCAAAATATCGTTATTTCATAAATCATTTATAATCAATTAAACATACATACACTTTAACTCATAAGAGTTAACCCTTTTTAATACTTCTTTCTTTAACGACTTAAATTCATCATCAATATTAGTTAACCAACACTTTTAAACATTAACTATCTACGAAGTCATACTTTTACTTTCTTTATGAAATTAACACAAACACCTTATGTGCATAAGTACAATTTGTTCTTAAATCATTTACTACATCAGGTCTTACTTTCATAAATCCCCTCATATGTTAAAAACATCAACAATTACATCCAAGAATCATGAAATTTCAATTTCCATCATAATACATACAATAAACCTTCAATTTAACATCAATCTATCATTAATCATTTTCAAAAACCAACTTTTATAAACCCACCAAACCCAAAACCGAATTTGGCTAAGCCATAACACATTTAGACTTTATGAATGGTAGTAAGACATCATCTAAACACAAACATTCACCAATTTCAAACATATAATGCTTACCTCAAAGTTCTTCTCAAGACTTCTAATTGAAGTAGAAGAAAATGATGATAATACTAATTTTTTATTGCTTCCACTAAGATTAGCACACCCTTAATCTCTTAATTCCAAGCTTGCATGTAGGAAATCACTAGAATTGAAAGTTCTTGATTTTCATTTGCTAACCTCGTTCTTCTCCTTTGCTCTCTTGAAATCTCAGACAACTCTAAAATGAGCTTCAAGCTCTCAATCACATACTTACACTATAACTATTAGCAATAGGCAACTTAAGTCCCTCCCCACAATTTCATAGTTTAGGTAGTCCAAAATTGTTAACTAGCTTTAACTTTTACATTACAAAACTAGTCTCTAGTTAACTTTAATTAACAATCTTACTTATTTATTTTACACTTATCATTAAACCATTCATATAAAACTTCAATAAAAGTCATTTATTAATTAATATAAAATATCTTGAAATTTAGGGTGTTACAGTATGGCTGATAGAAACGCAACTGGCCCATCTAACCCCGGAACCTTCAGAGCACCAGAAGAGGGTGTTGAGTATGATGAGGATCAGAATAGTTACATCCTTGAGTTAGAAAGCAGGCCAAAAGAGGCTGAAGATAAAATTAATGAGCTTGAATTAGCGAGGCATTCTGGAAATGATGATACACCACCTGGATTCCCTACCGTGCAATCCCAAACGATACCTAATGTGCACCAGAACCAGTTTCAGAATCAAATACCTAACCAATACTATATGCCACCTCAAAATACTTTTACTTACCAAATCCCATGATGATGAACCCATACCAAATGCAAATGTTTCATCAACCATACATGCAACCACCCAAAAGATGTACTTATAAGAACTTTCGTGATTGCAAACCCTCCGAGTTTTCTGGAAGTACTGATCCGACTGTAACTCTCAATTGGTTGTAAGAAATTGAAAGGGTATTTGAAGCGTGCCAGTGTGAACCCAAGCTGAAAGTAACATATGCTAGTCGACTGTTGAAAGGTAGGGCTATGATTTGGTGGGATTCTTTGATTTCTACTATACCAAAAGAGCAAGTGAGTATGATTACGTGGGAGCAGTTTCATGGGAAGGTGTGTGAACAATATTGTAATCCATTTGATATGAACCGAATCAAGACTGAGTTTCTTGAAATGAAGATGACACCTCAAATGATGATCGATGAAGTAGTAGAGAAGTATATGGATAAACTGAGGTTTGTACAATAGTGGGTGCCAGATGAAGCGTCTCGTATCAATAATTTTGTTAATATCATTCTGCCAGAATACCGTACTTTTGTTAGAACAGCTACATCGTTGTCTCAAGCTGTTGTGACGGCTAATATGGTAGAAAGTGATGTTCATGCTTCCAGAAACAGAATGTTTGGTAATGTGCTACAACAAGGTGGGAAAGTATCTGGTCAATCAGGATCTAAATCCAAGAAGTCTAGTGGGTTTAAATCGAAGGGTAAAGGTGGTCAGAGTAGTTCTGGGTCTGGATCAGGTAAAGGGAATTGATGTCACACGTGTCGATCTTCTCACAGTGTTCAATGTTCTGAGGCGACAAGAAAATGTTTAAAGTGTGGTGTTGTTAAGCATGAGTCTTCATCATGTCCGTATCCGAATAGTGTGTGTTGGAGTTGTCACAAACCAGAGCATCGTGCAGTTAGTTATCCGTTGAAGAGTGGTAGTTTCGGGGCAGGGTCAGGGGCGCGTTCGGCATCAGCCGGAGGGTCAACTGCCTCGAGTGGGTAGAAGAGGAAGAACCCTTCAACAGCATAGGCTAGAGCTTTTCAGATGTCAGTTGAGAATGCCGTGGCAACCGACGAAGTGATCACTGGTATGTTTCTAATCAACTCAATACCTGCTCGCGTATTGTTTGATTGTGGTGCCAATAGGTGTTTTATGTCCCTAGATTTCTGTGCTAAGTTGAATTTACCAGCTACTGTGTTACTCGAGTTGGTTAGTGTAGAAGTAGCCGATGGTAAGACCACACCCTTCACAACATATGTGTCTGGGGTTTGTAAAGAGATCGAAGGGAAGTCTTTCCCGGTGACTTGTTTAGTTTTACCTATTACTAGCTTTGATGTAGTATTAGGAATGGATTGGCTGAGCTCACTTAGGGCTAATATTAAGTGTGATAGGAAAATGGTTACCTTTCGTTCGACCGATGGAACCCGTGTTGTGGCCCGAGGGGAGTGGGGCGGGTATAATTTTTCGTTGATAACCTTGATGAAAGTGAAAAAGTCGATGGAAAGGGTTGTGAATCATTTCTTGCATATGTGATTGATGCGAAGAAAGAAAAGAAAACAGTGGCTGATATTCCGGTAGTATCAGAATTTCCCAAAGTGTTCCCAGATGAGTTACCAGGTCTACCGCCGGTAAGGGAAGATGAATATAAGATTGAGTTGGTTCCTGGAACAACTCCAGTTGCAAAAGCTCCATACCGATTAGCGCCGTCTGAAATCCGTGAAATGATGTCACAGATTCAAGAGTTATTAGATCGTGGGTTTATCCGACCGAGTTCTTCACCGTGGGGTGCTCCGGTATTGTTTGTTAAAAAGAAAGATGGGTTAATGCGTATGTGTGTTGATTATCGTGAATTGAACAAAAGAACAATGAAGAATAAGTATCCGTTACCTCGAATAGACGATTTGTTCGATCAGTTACAGGGTGCTTCATTCTTTTCTAAGATAGACTTACGATCCGGATATCATCAGGTTCGTGTGGCTAAATCAGATATACCGAAAACAACGTTCAGAACAAGGTATGGTCATTATGAATTTCTTGTTATGCCGTTTGGGTTGACGAATGCGCCATCAGTCTTCATGGATCTAATGAATAGAGTGTGTCGTCCGTTCTTATATAAGTTTGTGATTGTGTTTATAGACGATATACTAGTGTATTCAAAGACAGAGAGTGAACATGCTGAACATCTGAGACAGGTTTTGAACTTGTTGAAACGTGAGCAACTATTTGCAAAAAAATTTCAAAATGTGAATTTTGGTTACGTGAAGTGCAGTTTTTGGGTCATGTGATTTGTGCCGAAGGTATAAAGGTTGATCCGATAAAGATAGAAGAGGTAATGAATTGGAATTCTCCGAAGACTCCGACTGAGATTAAGAGTTTTCTGGGATTGGCTGGTTATTATCCCAGGTTTATCAAAGATTTTTCTAAATAGTAGGTCCATTGACTAAGTTGACTCGTAAAGATGTAGCCTTTTGATGGACTGATGAACAGAAAAAGGCTTTTCAGATTTTAAAATAGCTACTGTGTCAGGCACCAGTGTTAGCTTTACCAGAAGGTTCAGACGACTTCGTGGTATACTGTGATGCGTCATTTGCTGGGTTGGGTTGTGTATTAATGCAAAGAGATAAAGTAATCGCCTACGTCTCGCGATAGTTGAAAGTTCATGAGAAGAATTATCCAGTGCATGAACTTGAAATGGCTGCAGTAGTGTTTGCTTTGAAACTGTGGAGAAACTATTTGTACGAAATCCATTGTGTTATTTGTACAGATCACAAGAGTTTGCAGTATATCTTTTCACAGAAAGAATTGAATATACGTCAGAGACGGTGGCAAGAGTTGATCAAAGATTATGATTGTGAAATTAAATACCATCCTGGTAAGGCAAATGTGGTTGCAGATGCGATAAGTCGTAAAAAAATCAAGTGAAAATGTGAAATTCCTTCATTTGAATATAACTTCAGAATTAATTAACAGCTTAAGAACCGTTCAGGCCTGTGCTATGGAGGACGAACATATTAAATCTGAACAAATGACCATACAAAAAGTGGACTTAATTGATGACTCACGTGGACTAAAGACCTTAAACAATCGTGTTTGGGTGCCTAAACTTGGAGATTTGAGGGATTTAATTGTGACAGAAGCTCACAAATCCAGATTAACAGTCCATCCGGGTAGTAATAAGATGTATCATGATTTGAAAACAGTGTATTGGTGGCCGACAATGAAAACAGATATCGCTCGATATGTTGAAAAGTGTCATATATGTGCTCAAGTGAAGGCAGAACATCAAAAACCTTATGGTTCATTACGCCAATTACAGATTCCAGGGTGGCAATGGGAACACATAACGATGGATTTTGTGACCAAATTACCTCGAACTCAGAAAAGACATGATATGATTTGGGTAATAGTGGATCGTCTAACTAAAAGTGCTCATTTTCTTGCTACTCGTAAAACAGCTTCGTTAAGTGAGTTAGCCAGATTGTATGTGAAAGAAATAGTTAGTCGACATGGTGTGCCATTATCGATCGTTTCAGATAGAGATTCCAGATTTGTGTCGAATTTTTGGAATAGTCTTCAACAGAATCTGGGTACACGTGTGAATTTTAGTACAGCTTATCATCCTCAGACAGATGGTCAGAGTGAAAGAATGATACAGACTTTGGAGGATATGTTAAGGGCTTGTGTGTTATAATATGGTGGTTCGTGGGATACACATTTACCGTTGGTCGAATTCGCATATAATAATTCATATCATTCGAGTATAGGGATGCCGCCCTATGAAATGTTGTACGATCGTCGTTGCAGAACTCTGACTTGTTGGTTAGAAGCGGGAGAGAAACAGTTTGCAGGTCCCGAAATTGTTCAAATGACAGCCGAAAAAGTTGCAATTGCTCGAGAAAAGTTAAAAGCTGCTAAAGACAGGCAGAAGATGTATGCTGATCCACGTAGACATCCGGTAACCTTTAATGTGGGTGAACGAGTGTATCGAAAGTTTCGCCGTGGAAAGGGATTATCAGATTCGGTAAACGTGGTAAGTTAGCACCGAGATTTATTGGTCCATTTCCGATCAGTGAAGTGTTAAATGATCAGACTGTGGTATTAGATCTTCCTCCAAAGTTAGCCGATATTCATAATACATTCAACGTATGTTATCTTCGTAAGTGTAAAGGGACGATGAAACACAACTTCTTCCTTTAGAAGATTTAAGGGTCGATTTAAATAAGAAATTAGTGGAAGAGCCCGTTCGTGTAGTTGACCGAAAGGTGACTAAGCTGAGAAAGAAAGAGATTCTGATGGTGTTGATTGAGTGGAAACACATTTTGGGTTCTAATCTTACGTGGGAGATAGAAGAGTTGATGAGAACTCGCTACACTCGTTTGTTTGACCAAGACCCGATTCCGAGGACGGAATCTTCTTAAGAGGGTGAATTTGTAACAGACTGAAACCCGGGCTAGTTGTAAATTGTCTATTTTGCCCTTAGGGCTTGTGCTTAGTCTTAAGTACTTTTATTTTAATTATTTTATTAATGTTTTATTATATTTGTGTTGAAACTAGTTTGTGACAAGGGTCCCAAAACAGGTTTGTTTATATTAATTGGACCTCGTTTGGGTTACCTAATCTTGTGCGAAATATATCAGATAACTGGTAAATACCCGTGTGTCGAGGGGTATTGTAATATATACAATTAAGTGTTATACCAGCTGCCACTTTCTCATTTTCTCTAGAAAATTCATTTAATCACTCACTCTCACCTAACCTCATCTTCATCATCTTAAACAATCCTAAATCATTTGATCTCGAATTGAAGCTTGATTTTGGTGTCAAATCGTTCCTTGTGTTGTTGTAATTCTAACAAGGTAAATTTTGTTTGATTTCGTGATCAAATCAGTGTCAAAATGGGTGTTTTAGTTAAGTTTTATGAAAGTGGGTTATGATGTCAAAATTGGTTCAATTTGTTATTGTTTATGCATAAAGGTTGTGGGTTTATGTTTCTAAATGTTTTGTGTACAAGATGTGTTCAGTTTTGAGGTTAAAAACGTGACCAAAGTCGAGATTGGTGATTTTGGATTGAAACCCGTCACTTTGCTGATGCTGCAGCTGATGAACTACCTACGGCCGATGGTCTTTGACCATCGACCGATGGTGGCTGACAACTGGCCGATGGTCGTTGACCATCGACCGATGGTGGGAGTCCTTCAGTTGGTGAAATTTCTTTAGTCGTTCGGTCGATAGATGTGACAACCCGAAAATTTCTGACCAAATTTAAACTTAATCTTTATATGATTTCGACACGATAAGCAGAGTCTGCAATGTGAGTCTCAGAATTTTTGAACTGTTTACATGGATAACATTTACCCTTCGACTATGTCCAATGATTCACGAACGATTGTGTGTAAATAAAGATGTAAATATATATATATAAATATAAACATAAGAGTATATATATAATATTTGAGTAGTCAAATATACATTAATCAATTGAAATTAAAAAGGTAAAATAATAAATAAAATAGTTAAGATACCATTAAAATAAATATATATATGATATATATATATATATATATATATATATATATATATATATATATATATATATATATATATATATATATATATATATAATATATAATATATAAATATTAAATAAATGTTATCATATCATATAATATATATTAATTGTAAAATTAATATGTTAAATGTAATTACAAAGTTAAAATATAAATGTTATATTAATAATATTATATTTATTTTCATTATTAATATTAATACTAATATATCATTATTGATACATCTAATTTGTTATATCATTATAATTGGTAGTAAAATTATAATTTAAAGTTATTATGATTATTTATTATTATTATCATCTTTATCAATATTATTATTATTATTATTATTATTATTATTATTATTATTATTATTATTATTATTATTATTATTATTATTATTATTATTATTATTATTATTATTATTATTATTATTATTATTATTATTATTATTATTATTATTAATATCATTAGTTATATTAGGAATTCATACAATCTATTATTATTATTATTATTATTATCAATAATAGTATAATTATTATCATTTTTATGATTAATATTATCATTATTATTTATAATTATTATTAATATAATTATTACTAATATAATTTTTTTTAATTAATAATATTAATTATATAAATTATATAACTTAAATATCGTACAAATTTGTTATATGTATCTATCTTACTGCATCTAATTGATTCCAATATCTGGTTCAAGTACCAATCATGATTTTTATAACAGAAGAAGTCAAAATCTGTTAGGGGTCATTCTCCACTTAATTTTTTTTTTATTTTTTTTATTTTTGTCTGCACTTTCTTGACTCAATTAGACTGTTGAATTCATGAACCATTATTAATCGATTAGCTTGTGTTCAGAATAAATAAAAACAACTCAAACAACCAAACCAGACACTAATTCAAACTACTACATCTTGTTCACAACCCACCATCTTCATTAAATTACCTACTCCTTCTTATTCCTGATTCAAGCTCGTCAAACACCACCAAAATTCAACCCGTGCTGCACGATATTCTATTGATTACACCTGCAACAAATATTCATTCTTGTGGGTTGGATTTAATCATAACCATTATCATACAACAACATCACATTGTGTAACCAAGAGCCACAATAACCATCGGTTTTTCTACTCTTTTAATTCTACTTGAAATCCACTAAACCATCACCTAAACCCACTTGATCACCCAACAGTCTGCTACTTGCTGCATCCGTTAGATTATGATAACGAAACAATAGAAGGATAATGATGATGGTGAGTTTAGATGTCGTGAGGCAAGATGGGTGATCGATTGTTGCTAACTTCTGATCGTATTCAAAAATCAACCACCACCAATTTTCCTTTATTAAATGTTGTTGTTGACGGTTTAAAAAGAGTAGAATACAGGCATGCCTAGGATTCTTTGTAAGTAAAAATTGTTTAAAATATTATTGTTACTAGTGGGGATGGCGACAGAACATAATCAACATGTAGGGTTTTAAGTTGTGACATAATATATCATTCATATTCCACTTTTACATTTAGAATAAGGCCAAAACCAATTAGAGAAAGAAGCCACCATGTTAAGCCTACTAGTTGGAAAAATTATCTTTATGATGCATGATTCAAAAAGGATGATAGGTGATGATTATAATTGATACACGTTAGGTGAATCCACAATAATTTAAACACCATTTGAGAAAAGGAGAAGACAAGCTGAGTGGGTATAATCGTCCAGCTGTAGGCGACTGCATTAAAAAATATATATACACCGAATCCCTTGTATTCCTTGTCACTAGCAATCGGAACCTTTATTTAACATTGGGCCATCATATCTTAATTTTGTTGTTGGGCCGCAAGCTTCTAATGTCTAAGTTGGGCCCGTGATTTGTTTAGCTGTTGGGCCGATCGTTTGGGACAGGCCTAAGGGGTGATCGAGATATTTTGTTTATAAAGAGAAGGAGAAACAAAATAATCATTGTAAATAACAATTGGTTTGGTATAAACTCAGGAAAAACAGAAATGGATGATTGGTTTAGGGTGTTGCGTTTAAACGGGAGGTCTCGGGTTCGATCCCGGGCACTGGTGGTTATTTTTATTTTAAGAGCTCATTACATGGAGGTAGTATTATTATTCTATTTTTTTAGTATCATTATTATTATTATTATTATTATTATTATTATTATTATTATTATTATTATTATTATTATTATTATTATTATTATTATTATTATTATTATTATCAGTATTATTATTAATATTATTATCATTATTACTAAAAGTATCACTATTTTTAAATTTATCTTTTTATCAAAGTTAGTATTATTTTTATCATTATTATTATTATTATAATTAATATTACTATCTATAACTTTAGTTTTTAAATATGTTATGTATATAAAATATAACTACATTTTTATGATTTTAAACTAAAAAGATAGATATTATAAATTAGATAAAAATATTAGAAATACAGAAGTATATATAACAAGTATACTACTTTTACTAACAAAATACTTTTGTTCATTTACGTTTTAATATAACACGAATTCATTAAAAATGTTATCATATTAAAAATTATGAGTATTTAAAAATATTAATACTAAGTACTTATTCAAAATATTCTAATAAAGTATACAATATATTATCATGATAATTTAATAGAATATATATAAAATAAATATATTTAGGTAATTATTAATATTAAATTTTATATCACAAGTATATTACTAATATCAAAACATATATTTATTTGAATATTATTATATGTGTTAATATACATACTTGATATAGGTTCGTGAATCCGAGGCCAACCCTACATTTGTTAAATGTCGTCATATGTATTTTTACTACAAAATACAGTATGGTGAGTTCATTTGCTCCCTTTTTACTCATTACATTTTTAGGCTGAGAATACATGCAAATGCTTTATTAACTGTTTTACAATATTTATATACGTGAGTTCATTTGATTCCCTTTTACTCTTTACATTTTTGGGACTGAGAATACATGCGCTACTTTTACAACTGCTTTATTAAATGCTTTTGAAATACATGTTGAACTGCGAATACATGAAATGCTTTTATAAATGTTTGACGAGATAGACACAAGCAAAACATTCCTCGAATGAATTATGTGGATGTGATAATTGCCACCATTGAATTATGTGGACGTGATAATTGCCACAATTGATATGAATATTTTTCCCCTGATTATTATTGCTTGGTAACCTAAGAATTAGGGAACATCACTAATTTTGAGAATTAGTGCACGCCTAATTCACGCGAATCCTAAAGGTAGCTATCGGGTTTAACACCCCCACCCAGAATGTTCACTAGATGGAAGGGCTAGTGGGCGTGGTGTTTAGTACTTCGAAGTTTATTTAATTATTATACAGATGAGATGTTCTGTTTTGGGGATATTATTATGCGCATTATATGTTAAGGTCGGTTACCAAGCCAAGCTATGAAAGTAATGAAAAGTGAATGTTATGTATCGAGAGAATGATTTTATACACAGGTTATGTGTATGCTATTTTTTGTGCACAAGATATGTGTACGACTACTAAGATTTATGAAAGATGATTTCGTACACGAAAAAGGTGTACTGTATTTAAAAGATATCGCATGTACATTACAGGTGGGTATAGGATTCGGGCCCATTTCTACCATGCAACATTTAAATCTTGTGGTCTATCAAAATGATGAATTTTATTGTTTATGATAAACTTATGAACTCACCAACTTTTTTGGTTGACACATTAAAGCATGTTTATTCTCAGGTATGAAAGAAATCTTCCGCTGTGCATTTGCTCATTTTAAAGATATCACATGGAGTCGTTCATGGCATATAGAGGTCAGAACCTCGCAATGGGACCATCTGATGAAGACTTCGTCCAGGTGGATTAGGACGGGTCACTACAGTAGAAGAGACCCTCGGCCGATGGTGTGAAGACAATCGGTCGATTATCTTGATCGACCGATGGTCTTAGGCAGTGAAAATTTTACTAAGTGTTGATTTATAGCCGTTATGATGCCCGCGTGTTTTTATGATTTTCAGGATGTAAAGCATGAATTTTTAGCGAACGTTTTTTACTAATTTGCTGAAATGTGCTGTCAGTGTGTCTAATTTTGATGGGAACACTATTCTAACTTGGTTTTTGTTGTTCTCAGGAGATAAGAACACGGAGGAAGCTCAAAAATAATAACTGAGCAGTTGCTGGTAATTGGTGAGTGGGTCTATCTCCGGATAGAGTTTAAGTAGCATATCATGCTACTGTGGTTGACTCTTTTACCATGCATAGTGTAGGGATTGCCATGTTAGAATTATATAGTATGCCTGATGTTGTGTGTAAATTATGTGTACACTGTGTGAATGGCACTAGTCGGGCCTAGGGAGACTGGGGACTCGAGACCGTGCCTAGGAGAGGTTAGAGTCTGTATGAGGTCAACCGTGCCTAGGAGAGGTTGGGTCCATAGGCTACTGATTGTGGAGTATAGTGTGAACGATGCATCCCCTGCATCTGGATAACTATACCGTGAATTGATTAGCAGGGACTATCGGTAGACTCAAGCCCGATCAGCTGAGAGTCGTGTTCTCGTACAAGTCGCCGATCCTCGTATTGTCTTATTGTATGCTAGTTGGTAGTTAGCATTTGTTGTTGTTAGTATACAGCTTGTGTGTGGCTTAAGCTATATCTGTAAGACATATTCCATTCACTTAGCGGTGCGCTAATCCCCCACATAATTACCCCTTGCAGGTTTAGGTACTGCTAGTCGGGATGGGTGCTGACGCAGAAGACATGTTTGACAACCCAACTCTTATGTGGACTTTTGTTTAAATAATGTTTTGTAATAACGTAGCACCGTTGTGTAAACATAAACTTAATTACACGGATTAATGTAATGACGTGACTTATATTGTGTTTATTAGTAAAGTCTTCCGCTGTGTATATATATATAAAATAAATAAAAAATAAAAAAAAATGGCTGGTGTTACAGTATAAGTCAATATAAATATCAATGTATGTACAGCCTAGTCGACACTTTCTGTTACACAACTTAGTCAGTATACTTTATAGTTTCCTACTTTACAGGGAGTTAGCTGAGAATACCAAATTATGTGGATCTCTTGATGTATAAATGTGACATAGGACTGATAAATACAATACACAGAAATTACTCTCTTTCAGGAATGATTGTCTACATCTCACTTCCTCCATACATCACTCATGTATTATTGGGTTTTGTTATTGTTGTTGTTGATATGATAGATTTGATCCAGAAAGTGAGGTATCATCAAGAAGGTGATTTTAGTATTCATTACAAAGGTGTTTTTACATGAGATAAACTTAGTGATTCAACAGCTCCATTTTAAAAAACAACTGAAATGAATAATCATGAACATAAATAACATCATAAGATGCTGTGGGAGATTGTATATATACTCATTCAGCGACGTCTGACTAATCTCCGTGAACCGTAATACGTATTTTGTTTTGTAACGAACTTACTATACATATAAATATACTCTTATATATATAATATATACTTCATCTGTTTCAATTTAATTATCTGCATAAAAAACACGTAGTTTAAAATATCTTAGTTTACGATACATAGAATAAGTGTAATTGGAAGTGAGGAAGTATATATTATACAGTACATATTTGTAAGGAGCATGACAAAAACTTAACAGAGATAGAGGTGATTCATATAACACCAAATTATTTATACACCGAGAAACATGCATTATAAATAAAGTTGTGTTGTACAACCATATAAAGTAGTCTTAGTTTGTACGGATAAATTTTTGTGGTTTAAACAGCAGAATCATTTATCCGTTTCATATGGGATATCAAGATAAGTCAGGATCTTTTCTAATTTCATGCAAATTAATAAATTATGTACCATAAACATTAGTTTAATGAAATTACAATATCGTTTTAGAAAGCCAACAAGATTTTGATGATAAACATACATGTGATGTAAAATATAAGCCATAATGTTAAAAACTTAAACTAGTTTTGGGACCTTATATTGGGAAGATGCAACGTACTATGCAACGAGCACATGTTAAAAAACAGATTCATGGTTGACTTGGATTAAGAAGTGAATACATCTTTAACTAATACTCTATACCAATTAAATTTCGATTTTCAATTATTTAAACCTCTTCCAACAATAACATCATTTCCACTTAAAACAAACTGTCAAATCATGGCCACGTCAGAAACGCCTCAAACTTTCTTTCAAATGAAACACTAAACCATTGTGATACATGACATATTTGCTTAATAAATGTGGGACCCATGATATTAACTAAATAAAGTAATGTATAAGTATTATATATATTACTATTAAAGGATATATATATACAATGGGATTTTCTAACATGGATATATATATACAATGGGATTTTCTAACATATGCCCTATAGCACATGATAAGAAATAATTATAAGTCAAAACATCTCATAAATAACACTATTTGTAACTTGTTATAATTCAGTAGGCTTATAACTACCTTTAGTGGTTTGATTCTTGATGTTATAATTCAGTAGGCTTATAACTACCTTTAGTGGTTTGATTCTTGATGTTATAATTCAGTAGGCTTATAACTACCTTTAGTGATTTGATTCTTGATTTAGAATACTAATAATGAAGTGTAAGAACAAAGATGATAATGGAGAGAAAGAAAGAAACACTTTGTAAGTGTGAGAAATGGTGCAAGTTTAATGCTTGCATTCATGAGTATTTATAGCCTAAAATCTCAATATAAAAATACATACTTTGTGTACCAAAATTGACTATATGTATACACCAAAATTGACTATCCATATCTATATTATTATTATTATTATAACACTCCCCCTTGGATAGCAATTTTATTTTGTTGAAGATCAACTATAAATTACTGCCTCGTTAAAAACCTTGCTAAAGAAAACCCAGTGGGAAAAAACTTTAGCTAAGGGAAAAAGAGTGCAGCATGGAGTTGACTCCCCCTCAAGTAGACATCGCTTCAGCTGTTACATCTTTTGAACATGTCTCATGCCAATGTTATGAACGTGTGTTCTGAAAATAGCAGTTGGAAGTGCTTTCGTGAAAAGATCAGCAGAGTTTTTGCTAGATTGCACATATCTCATTTCAATCTGGTTGTCCTTAATGAGATTTTGAGTGTATGAGAAGAATCTAGGTGGTATGTGTTTTGTTCGGTCACTTTTGATATACCCTTCTTTCATCTGTGCTATGCAAGCTGCATTATCTTCAAAGATAGTTGTTGGACTTTTATCGCGTTCTAGTCCACAAGAATCAGTAATGAGTTGTGTCATTGATCTCAACCAAAAACATTCTCGAGTAGCTTCATGTAATGCAATCACTTCGGCATGATTTGACGATGTAGCAACAAGTGTTTGTTTTTGAGAACGCCATGATATTGCAGTACCTCCATTTAGGAATACATATCCAGTTTGAGATTTAGCTTTATGTGGATCAGATAAATAACCTGCATCTGCATAACCAACCAAATCTTGTTTTGATTCGTTAGAATAAAATAATCCTAAATCAGTAGTTCCTCGAAGGTATCGAAATATGTGTTTGATCCCATTCCAGTGTCTTTTGGTAGGAGCAGAGCTGAACCTTGCCAACAAATTAACTACAAAAGAAATGTCAGGTCTTGTACAATTTGTAAGATACATAAGAGCTCCAATTGCACTAAGATATGGTACTTCTGGTCCAAGAATGTCTTCTTGATCTTCACATGGACGAAATGGATCAGCTTCAACATTGAGTGATCTAACAACCATAGGAGTACTTAATGGTTTTGCCTTGTCCATATTGAAACGTTTCAAAATCTTTTCAGTATATGTTGTTTGATGTACAAGTAAACCATTAGGCATATGCTCAATTTGTAAACCAAGGCAATACTTGGTTTTTCCGAGATCTTTCATTTCAAATTCTTTCTTTAGAAGTTGAATGGCTTCATGGATCTCTTTATTTGTACCTATGATGTTAAGATCATCAACATAAACAGCTATGATCACATATCCGGATGTTGTTTTCTTAATGAAAACACAAGGGCAAGTAAGATTATTTGTATACCCTTTTCTTATCAAGTAATCACTTAATCGGTTATACCACATACGTCCCGATTGTTTTAACCCATATAAAGATCTTTGTAATTTAATCGAATACATTTCTTTGGGTTTTGCATTTGATGCTTCTGGTACCTTAAATCCTTCAGGTATCTTCATATATATATATCACTATCAAGTGATCCATATAGATAAGCAGTCACAACATCAATGAGATGCATTTCAAAATTTTTAGAAACTGCCAGACTGATTAAGTACCTAAAAGTAATTGCATCCATAACAGGAGAATAAGTTTCTTCATAATCAATTCCCGGTCTTTGAGAAAAACCTTGAGCTACAAGTCTAGCTTTATACCTTGTAACTTCATTTTTCTCATTTCTTTTTCGGACAAAAATCCATCTGTATCCTACAGGTTTCACATCTTTAGGAGTGAGAATGATGGATCCGAAAACTTTTCTTTTATTGAGTGATTCTAATTCAGCTCGTATTGCTTCTTTCCATTGAGCCCAATCATGTCTATTTTGACATTCAACCATAGATGTTGGTTCTGGATCATCATCATTATTCATGATGTCATATGCAACATTAAATGAAAATTTCTCATCAAGATTTTTCATTTCATTTCGGTTCCATAATATTTTTGAATATGCATAATTGATTGCAATTTCTGTATTGACATCATCAATCTCCTCTGCAGTAGGAGTACTGATTTGTGGTTCTTCTTGAACACTTTCTTTTACTTCATTATCAGCTGATTTTCTTTTTCGAGGATTTTTATCCTTTGAACCGATTGGTCTTCCACGTTTCTGACGTGGCAAAGATTCATGAGTGACGTTATTGCCAGCTTTTGGAATTTCAATTCGAGCTGGAGTATTTACTGCTGGTATATATGATTTTGTCACCGTTTTTGTATCTGTAAATGCATCAGGCAATTGATTTGCAAGTTCTTGTATATGCATTATCTTTTGAACTTCTGTCTCGCATTCTTTTGTGCGAGGATCAAGATACTTTAATTGAGGTTCACACCATGAAACATCATTTTCTTTATTTTTCATTTCTCCCCCTAATCTAGGGAACAATGTTTCATTAAAATGACAATCAGCAAAACGTGCTGTAAAAACGTCACCTGTCATAGGTTCAATATACCTTAATATTGAAGATGTTTCATATCCAACATATATTCCCAACCTCCTTTGAGGACCCATTTTTGTACGTTGTGGTGTCGCAATTGGAACATACACTGCACAACCAAATGTTCTAAGATGGGAAATATTTGGCTCTTGACCAAAAGCAAGTTGTAGGGGGGAATATTTATGACTTGCACTTGGTCTGATGCGAATCAATGCAGCAGCATGTAAAATTGCATGACCCCATATAGATACAGGGAGTTTTGTTCTCATTATCAATGGTCTAGCGATTAACTGTAAACGTTTAATCAATGACTCGGCTAAACCATTTTGTGTATGCACATGAGCAACAGAATGTTCAACAACAATTCCTATAGACATGCAATAGTCATTAAATGCTTGAGATGTAAATTCACCAGCATTATCAAGTCTCACCCTTTTAATGGTGTAATCAGGAAAATGAGCTCTCAATTTAATAATTTGGGCAAGAAATTTTGCAAATGCCACATTACGGCTTGATAACAGACAAACATGAGACCATCTGCTAGATGCGTCTATTAGAACCATGAAATATCTAAATGGTCCACATGGTGGATGAATTGGTCCACATATATCACCTTGAATTCTTTCAAGAAACATTGGTGATTCTTTCTCAACCTTAAGTGGTGAGGGTCTAGTTATCAATTTTCCAAGAGAGCAAGATGTACATGGAACCATTGTATCATGATGGATTTTTCTATCCTTTAGTGGATGTCCATGAGTACATTCAATAATCCTTTTCATCATTGTTGATCCTGGATGGCCTAATCTGTTATGCCATAAACTGAATACACCAGGATCAATATATTTTTCGTTAACTACCATATGTATTTCTGGTACATTTATATGTGTATAATGTAATCCAGAACTAAGTCTTGGCAGTTTTTCAACCACATGACTCTTGTCAGTGATACTTAAATATTTCTCATTTTCTGTTGTCACTGACTGATAATCATACCCGTTAAGGTATATGTCGGAGAAACTCAATAAATTTCTGCTTGACTTGGGAGAAAATAAGGCATCATTTATTAAAAATTTTGTACCATTTGGTAGTATGAAATTTGCCTTTCCTATCCCTTTTATCAAGTTAGCAGGTCCTGATATTGTATGTATAGTTCCTTCCGTTGGTTTTAGATCAATAAAATATTTCTCGGATTTAAGTATAGTGTGTGTAGTTCCACTGTCTGCTATACAGAGATCTCCACCACTTGATTGATGTTGTATTCCAGCAAAATTCATATTGAACTTCATATATAAGAAATAAATAGTGAGTACATTAATATTACACAATATTTTAAATGCAAATAGATAGTACTGAAACATTTAGCAAACATAATGACAAAGACAGACGATATTAAATCGTTTATTTTTCAAAAGACACACAACTTAAACATTCAAGAAATCTTCATATAAATCAGATGGTTTCTCAGTGACTGTTGGATCAATATTATCCACAAAATTTACTTCCTTTTCTTTACCTTTCAGCGAATCCTGATACATCTTAACAAGATGTTTAGATGTTCGGCAAGTATTAGCCCAGTGGCCCATTCTACCACATCTGTAGCAAGATTCTTCAGAATTTTTAGAAGAATTTTCTTCAACATCTTGTTTAATGGGCTTGTTTTGTGGTTGATATTTATATTTTTGTGGATTACTATTTCTTTGACCACCACGGCCACGACCACGACCACGTCCTTGTCCCTGTTTATAATTATTTGCAGTATTTGCTTCAGGGATTGCAAGTGTACCAGTAGGACGGGATTGCTGATTTTTCATTAATAGCTCATCATTTTGCTCTGCAACTAAGAGATATGAATTAAGTTCAGGATATGTTTTGAACTTTAGCATTCTCAAATTTCTTTGCACTGTGATGTTTGCAGCATTCATTGTGGAGAAAGTTTTCTCCATCATGTCTGCATCACTAATTTCATGTCCACAGAATTTAAGTTGTGAACATGTATTATACAGAGCTGAGCTGTATTCATTTACTTTCTTAAAGTCTTGGAACCTTAATGTTCTCCATTGTTCCATTGCAGCTGGAAGTAAAATTTCTCTTTGATTATTGAATCTGCTTTTGAGACCTTCCCATAAAACATAGGGATCTTCTACAGTCACATAATTATTTTGTAAGCATTCATCAATATGTTGATGAATAAAGCAACATGCCGTAGCTTGTTCTTTTTCAGAACAAGTGTTGTTTTCATTTATGGTTTCAAGAATGCCCATTGATTTAAGATGCATTTTTACTTTTATAACCCATGGCATGTAGTTGTTTCCAGTTGATTCTAAAGGAGTAAATTTAAGCTTTTCCAGATTCGACATTTTCTATTATCAAAAATTAAAACAAACATCATGATAAATTAGAGTCAATTTATATTCATAAGTATATAAACATTAAACATAAATTTAATATAACATAAATGATAAGTAGGTGACAGTGTCGACCATGTGTAAGCAATCATAAATAAATGTTATATAACAAAAATATAAATATTAGTAAACATAAATGAAAATTTGGCGACAGTGTCGACCATATGTTTTTTCAGGTGGTATAACCGACCTATATCATTCTGGTGGTATAACCGACCATATATCATTTTGGTGGTATAACCGACCATATATCATTTTGGTGGTATAACCGACCATATATCATTTTGGTGGCAGAGCCAACCATATTTAGTATTAAGATTATCGTGCTGATAACGTGTTATAATTCAGTAGGCTTATAACTACCTTTAGTGGTTTGATTCTTGATGTTATAATTCAGTAGGCTTATAACTACCTTTAGTGGTTTGATTCTTGATGTTATAATTCAGTAGGCTTATAACTACCTTTAGTGATTTGATTCTTGATTTAGAATACTAATAATGAAGTGTAAGAACAAAGATGATAATGGAGAGAAAGAAAGAAACACTTTGTAAGTGTGAGAAATGGTGCAAGTTTAATGCTTGCATTCATGAGTATTTATAGCCTAAAATCTCAATATAAAAATACATACTTTGTGTACCAAAATTGACTATATGTATACACCAAAATTGACTATCCATATATACATAAACATATAAAAATATAAGGAGTGTTATAATTTTGTAGGCTTATAACTTCCTTTAGTGGTCTGGTTCTTGACTGTAGACTACTAATAAGTATATAGAGGGAATATGAGAGAAGTAGGTGTTTTATATATGTTTTTGGTGTGCACCTTATGTGCTCATAACGCACATATATATACTAAAAAAACTAATATACAATGTTTATAATAATAATTAAATTAGCATCCATGACTTTTATAACACTCCCCCTTGGATGACAATTTTATTATAGAATAACTAGTACTGCCTCGTTAAAAACCTTGCTAAAGAAAACCCATTGGGATAAAACTTTAGCTAAGGAAAAAAGAGTGCAGCATAGAGTTGACTCCCCCTCAAGTAGGCAACGCCTGAATTGTTACATCTTCTGAACATGCCTCATGCCAATTGTGAAGACCCGTCCTAATCCATCCGGACGAAGTCATCAACTTTTGATCCCAGAGCGATGATCGACTCCAAGTAATGTCCTTAAAATGAGCAAATGCACAGCGGAAGGTTTCTTTCGTACCTGAGAATAAACATGCTTTAAAGTGTCAACCAAAAGGTTGGTGAGTTCATTAGTTTATCATAAAGAATCATTTCATAATTTTAATAGACCACAAGATTTCATACTTCCATTTCTCATAATCATACGTCTCATGCATAGAGACAAAAATATCATTCATATGGATTGAACAGCTGGTAACCGACATTCACAATATGCATATAAGAATATCCCCATCATTCCGGGATCCTCTTTCGGACATGATATAAATTTCGAAGTACTAAAGCATCCGGTACTTTAGATGGGGCTTGTTGGGCCCAATAGATCTATCTTTAGGATTCGCGTCAATTAGGGTGTCTGTTCCCTAATTCTTAGATTACCAGACTTAATAAAAAGGGGCATATTCGGTTTAATAATCCAACCATAGAATGTAGTGTCGATTACTTGTGTCTATTTCGTAAAACAGTTATAAAAGCAGCGCATGTATTCTCAGTCCCAAAAAAATATATTGCAAAAACATTTAAAAAGGGAGCAAATGAAACTCACCTAATGTATTTTGTAGTAAAAATACATATGACGACATTGAACAACTAGATAATGCAGGGCTGGCCTCAGATTCACTAACCTATATAATTTATATACATTAACACATATACTTGTAATCGAGCAACTAAATTTACATATTATTAGTGCTATTAATGTTATTTTAATAATTTTTATGTTTCATCAATAAGTAATTTAAATATTTCTATTTTATGTACATTAACTAAATATTTAGTATTTATTATAAACGTTAGTATATATATGTTATATGTATTAACTATAGTGTTGTAAAGTTAAAAATCATTTGATAAAATAATATTAATAATAATAAATAAAAAGTTGTATTATTTTATAATTATAATATCAATAAATATACTTAATAATGATAATAATAATGATAGTAAGTGTAATATTTATATTAGTATAATAATAATAATAATAATAATAATAATAATAATAATAATAATAATAATAATAATAATAATAATAATAATAATAATAATAATAATAATGAATATTTATAAACAAGGAAGACTACCTTAATGAGCTCTAAAAAAATGCACGAAGTCGGACTCGAACCCGAGACCTCACGTTAACCATAGCACACGCCTAACCACTACACTACTTGCTACTTCTTTGATTTATCTACTACACTTTTAAGAACAATCTCAGCCCAACAAAGAAGGGCAGTCCAACAGCAAAAAGAAATAATTAATTTGTAGCAGCCTTGGTTCGAACTCAAGACCTCTCGTTCCTCAACACAACTCCTAACCATTGATCTGTTAAACTAATCTTGTAGTATTTCACGTTCTTAATCATTTAACCTATACTACGTGTTTATCATTTTTCCTAGTATCACTATCACCATATTATCATCAATCTCATCATTTTTATCATCACCATAATCATTCTCGTTCATGACTATTAACATAGCCCGATCATCATCATACATCATATTAATACAATCACCATTATGTACCATTTATCTTCCTTAATCACAGCTAAATCAAAAAATAATAAACAGTCGCTCGTCCAGATGGGTAACGGCCCAATCAGTTCACAAGCTCAAGTTCAATTAAACAAGAATCAGTCCATTAAGCCGGTCCAACAGATAGTTCAGCCCAACTGAAAAATTCATGGACTTTGGTTTGGGAAACATGAATTTTGAACAGTAACAAAAAAATAATAACACGCATGTATTCCTCATCAATCATTCTTGTGAAAAGAAAATCCAATAGCCCCTATACCTTTTATTTGGTCGGCCATGAAGGTTCTTTTGTCCCACAAGCCAATAGTTTTGTAAAGTAATTAAATAATCAAGTGTGATCATGATATGTTCCACCACCATTATTACTTATTTCAAGCTCGGATGCAGGAATATAGAACCATAAAAGTAAGCTGCAGTAGCAGCGAAGTCGAATAGCAGCAACATAGATGGCGGTTTTGGTTGTGTTCAAAAGTGGTGTTGTGATTTCGATAGTAGTGATAATTTATCTTTGGTTAGTAACCGACAGGGAAGCAGTCATAGTAGCAACAAATGGGTGTGAGTTTAATAGAAACAGAAAAAGGTTACGACTGCAGCAGTGATTTTTGGGTATTCCCATCGTGAACAGAAAGAAAAAAAATATAGGATGGTGGTTTGGAAGGTCATTCACGATGGGTCTAGGAGAGAGAGATTGTGAGGTAGAGAGAGAGTGACGAGGTAGAATAGTTGTGATGAGTTTGGTTGTTTACGACAGGAAAGAAAAGCATTCGAAGTTCGTGGTAGTGATATTAGTTCGGGAAACAAAATATGTAAGTAGGTGGTGGTTTCAAAGATGGTGGATTGGGATGGTTCCAAGGTGGTTCATATCTTTGTTTTTGTGGTGAACAGAATTTAAAACGAATCAATTCTTAATGCGAGAAAAATAATAAAACAGGTAGATAGATAGATAGTTCAACTATCGTACCCGACTGAAATCGAAGCCATCTGGATGACAATAATGCACATCACGCTGCATCAAAAGTATAGTAGTGGACTATGAGTAAGGCTATTAAAACAGTGTATATAACCATGACTAGTAAATCGATTTGCCATGAATGCTCAGTGGTTGATGGATTGATCTTGTAAACTAGGATAAAGATGATGGTTTAAAGTGATGGTAGTCGATGGTGGTTATGGGTGATATTTTGTTCTTGTAGAGGGTGATGATGTGTTGGTGTTGGGTTTTCAAGATGGTGAGCAAGGTGTTCATATATAAAGGAATAGATAGATGAATATGAAAGATAAAAAAAAGAAAACAAGAATCTCAAATTAAATACAGTGAAACTCAAAAGTAATTTCAATTATGGAATTAAAGTAGGTGTTCATGATTCGGAGAGAAAACAAAAGTGGGTGGTGATTGATCAATCAATTAAAGTCCGTGATAGTTAATTCTTGAGACAACGAAATAGGTGGTGGGTAGGTACATGATTAATATCAAAGTATCAATCTATATCTATATATAAATAATAGAACGTATAAATAATAAAATATTATAAATATAAAATATCATACATCTCAATTGAAAAGTTAAGAGAAAACTATGTTACCAATTAATCAATCACATGTTCACGGGTTTAATTAAGAAGTATACTGTCGACATTTTTAGTTCGGGTGTCATATCATGCTTCGTCGATAATCAGTGGCGGATATAAGTTTTCAAAAGTATCCCAAATTTTTACATTAAATAACTTTATTTATTTTAGTCATCACATGTGAAACTTGTGCTCAAAAAGGTTCGTCTAATATTTATTTTAATACGCTCACAAACTCGCATCTTACTTGTTTATTATCAATTGAAATGACAAATGGTTACTACAATTATTAAATATTTATTTTTTAATATATATCATTTATACATATATAGATATGTGTTAAATAAAAATTATTATCATATCTTATCTTTTTTCTATTTTATTTAATTTATTTTAACAACAACAACATATAATATTTCAAATTATTATTTATATAAACACACACGTATCTATTTACAATTAGTTGTTCGTGAATCGTCGGGAATAGTCAAATGTTAACTGAATCCATATAACAGTTCAAAGGTCAGATGTATACATGAACACAGTTCAAAGTTTATGAGACTTCATCATTACAGACTTTGCTTATCGTGTCGAAATCATATAAGGATTATGTTTAAATTTGGTCGGAAATTCCCGGGTCATCACAGTACCTACCCGTTAAAGAAATTTTGTCCCGAAATTTGAGTATGGTTGTCATGGTTAACAATAAATATGTTTTCATGACGAATTTGAGTTGATAAAATAGAGTTTTATCATTATTGAGTAATATGGATAAAAAAAAATTCGATTATTCGAAGAGTACGAATGAAACTATCGTAAGAGAGGTCCCAACGGGCATCGTCCACCTTCGCCCAAAAACTTGCCCAAATTCTTAGCCGTTAGTAAAATAAAAATAAAAAAAAATTCCAACGGTTATCCCAACGGTCACTTTTACACTATATAAACACCAACCATATACTTCATTTTATACACACAAACATATTTTTCTTTTATATTTCCACCTTTCTCAAAATCAAAATCAAACACTCCCAAACTGCAAAAATGTTAACACTTCCCCCAATGATTGTTTCATTCGATGTTCATTACGGAGGTGATTTCCGTAATCAAATGAAGGAATATAAGTGGGGCGACAGTATTTCGTTTGAAGATATCGACATTCGTGATGTTGGTTTACAAGACTTGCTATCCTTTCTGAAGGAAAAAGTTATGTGTGAATTCACGTCTGTGTTCTTTTATAAAGATGATTATGATGCGGATTGTAGGGCAAGTTTTCTATGTACCGATGATCAATGGTACTTTATAAAAGATACCATTGAAGATCGCGGTAAACGCATTTCTTTGTATGCGGTTCTTGAAGATGAAGAGACATTGACTTATCGCTACCTCGATGAATCAGCTGAAGCAGCAGTTGAAGCATCAAGAGAAATACCGATGTCTCCAGAGTACCTCACGGATGGTGAAATGACTGGTGAACGCTACTTTGCAGATGACAATTGACGACAATGAGTAGTTTGATTGTAATCTTTTAATTTTTAATTGTCGTGATGTTTTAATTTTTAATTATTGTAATTTCAGTGTTATTGTCGAGTTTTATATCTTCCTTTATGTTTCGGAGCTCTTTGTCTTTTTAATCTACTCTCGATCTTTAGTAAAATGAGTAATGGTCCAGAATTTGCAGATACAAGTTTCAGAATGAACATTGTTAAGGTCCTAAGAAAGAAACGGTAATAGCACAATTTGACTTGTCAAATTACCAAAATTCGAGGAAAGATAGGACTATCAAGAAAAATATGTTCTTGATATATTTATAGATTAGACAGAACGTAAGAGTCGTGTAACATAGCACATGATGACGTTATGATCTGTGAATCATCACATTCCATTAGAAACTCAGCATGACTTACTGTAATTTAATCACGTTGATCAAGTGTCATTATATTATACTAACTCATGCATCAGTTTCCAACATTACTTCAATAACATTCATATTTTAAGCTCGAAAT
This sequence comes from Rutidosis leptorrhynchoides, assembly GCF_046630445.1. NCBI lineage: Eukaryota > Viridiplantae > Streptophyta > Magnoliopsida > Asterales > Asteraceae > Rutidosis > Rutidosis leptorrhynchoides. The sequence goes on from NC_092340.1 coordinate 145,579,620, forward strand.
TTTACAGAATATAGAAACTAACAGTTTCTATATGATGTAATACTGATAGCACGGAGAGATTAATGATTTCAGATAAGAATAGTTATAAAAATATCTCCAGAAATATGGAGGATATTTATAATGAAAGATACGATAACATCTCGGAATATCTACGATCAGAGGATGATAGAAACTATTGTCTGCAAGTGTTTAGAGTAAGGAGCAAAATATTCACTAAAGACTTTAGCAGACATTGAATCATTTTGATTCTTTGAAGTCAAACTTATTCTTTGTGATTTGTCCACGGCTTTCTTCATAGTTTCGCATAATCTACTTTTCGGTACTAAATTTTCTATTGAATGTTTCCAATATAATGATACACAGGAAGCACGAAGAGGTATATAATTTCAGACGAGAATATTTATAAAAATATCCTCAGAAATATCGAAGATATTGATGATGATATTTTGGAATTTCTAAGTTCGATGGTTGATGGAGAAAGATTTTCCGCAAGATTTTAACATGACTTCGGAGCAAGATATTCTCTAAAGATTTCAACGGATCTAGAATTATCTGAATCCTTTGAATATAGGATTTGGTCCTTGTATTTGTCCTTGGTCTCCTTCGTGGTTAGCTCAATCCATTTTCCAGTTCCAACTTTTCTGAGCTTTTCCAACATACTATTCTTTATCATCAAACTTTCGATGATTATGGTCGTTTACGGTTGTCTATGATTTCTGCTGCTTCATTCAGCTTTTTCAACATTCTGAATATTGATTTGTGACTGAGTGCTTTTCAGAATTCCAGAAAGAGAGATCATAATTCTAAGAGATAAATGTCATACATATAACTGTTGATGTAGATATGCTGTGAGTTTTCAAAGTACTGATAGCTGATTCTCGGTAATTGGTATGGCAGTTCTTGTTACAAGATACAGATGAGTATATGATAGGGTTTCAATGAATAAATATAATGATTTATCAGAGAGATTTAAACCGAGAAGCAACGAGGTTGCTGGTACGTCTGCTGGTAATATGGTAAAATATGAAAGGTTCCCCGGTAACAATAAAAGAGCACGTATATATATCAAGGTTATAATAAGGTTGTTTCGAACGAAAAGTTGAAGTTAACTTGTTGGAGCTGTGACAAAATTGGCTAATTTGGAAAAAGATTGCAAAGTTATTTTCGATAATAATAACGCAAAGGAATTAGCACAGCTACGCATTTAACGTTTACTCAATTTTCGAGAGTTTTCAGGTGCACAACAATATGCATCGATCTTTTCTTCCGTAGGTAATGTGCATTTGGTTCATCTATTCGATTGAGGTGTTTTCAAGAATCGTGAAAGATTTTGAACGCAGATTTGTAATCGTCAAGATATAAATGAAGTTTAAGATGAAATCAAGTGGCAAACTTGAAGAATTGTTTAGTTTCATATATTATAATCAATATTTTAATTCATTTTAATTGTTTAATGTTATTAGTCCACAGTCGATAGTCCACAGTTGACAGTCCAATAATTCATATATATATAGTTTAATATATAATATTCGAATTAATTAATACGTGTCGTGACCCGTATACGTCTCAGACTTGCTCACAACTCAAACTATATATATTATTGTAGAATCAACCTCAACCCTGTATAGAGAACTCGATCATTACTGCATATAGAGTGTCTATGGTGATTCCAAATAATATATATAGATGCGTCGATATGATATGTCAAAACCTTGAATACGTGTCCCGATATTTAAAGTGCGTAAAATAAATAACAGAAATTAAATAACGATAAATAAAGTGCGTAAAGTAAATAACAGAATTTAAATAACAATAAATAAAATTGCGAGAATTAGATTGCGATAAAATAAATTGCGATAAATAAAATGTAATACGGAATTAACAGTTAGCTAGGAACAGTTAGCTATGATTTTGTTAGTGTGGATTCTTAACAAAATTTCATATTGTTAATTAGTCTGTTTCTAATCAATTTTTATTGTGTCCATTTTTTTTCTTCATTATGCCACTTGTTGGATTCTGATATGTCAAAATCCTAATATGAAATTTGAATTTGAATGAAAATAGTTATTCCTTGGTGAACGGATACGTTTATCGGTGGATGTAAGTAGGATAGTATATGACTGTTGAAACAGATTCGAAGAACGTACAGTGTAACTTATTAATGTGAAATTTAAATATTCCTCGGGTATAACCTACCCGTTAAAATATTTTCACCATTAACAGTTTGTACAAGAGAATTTGTATTTACAATCTTTATGAAAACATATATACATGTATATTTTCTTCAGATGTATTCATGGATTTAATGAGTTAATATGATATTAAACTCATTTGCTTTTCGGTTGGAACTAGAATAAATAATCTCTAAAACTTTAGAGATTACATATTCGTCATGTCGAATGAAGATAAATGAGGTAGAACGATACGTAGAATGAAGATCATATTCAAAGTACAGATGATGATATTGAAGCATGGATTGTTGATGGTACTGGTGCTGTTATTGATGGTACTGTTGGTGCCGGTGATGTTGCTGAAGCTGGTACATTTTGCACCATATTCTCCAAATTGATTATTCGAGCGCGAAGTTCGTTGACTTATTACTCCAGGATGATTGTCGATCGGAACGAGCGGATGAATAAGGTTTAGAATCTGAGTTATGATATATTTGTGGCGAGATATTCGAGAAATGAGGATGAAAATGGTATTACGAACATGTTCGCTGGTAAGTGCTTCAGGTTCTTCGCCAAAAGGTGAATTCGGTTAGTGGATGAGATCGCCTTCTGCGCGTCTCCATTTATTAAGTCGACTATGAATCCATAAGATGAATTGGGGATGGAGGATTGGTTGATTCATTCTGGTGTCGTTGCTTCCGGAGCTTAGATGACTATCCATTCTGAATAACTGTCGGGATAACTATCGGAATAGCTGTCGGAATTCGAGGGACTCGAACTAGTTGAGGGATTCATCTCGTACGATCAGATGAAGGATTTTCGATAAGGAATAGAATAGGATGTAGATTAGTACCCTGCAATACATAATTTACATATGCATATATAATACTAAAATCCTATAAGTTACGGAGGAATCTACGGAAGCTTCAGGCAAAGTTTACAGTAACAGATACGCTAAGATATGAATTAGCAGATATGCTAAGATATGAATTTGTCTATACACTATTAATGCAATCAATGCAGTAAGATGTGTCTAGACTAAGAATGATAAGCAGGTAATTTTCCTAAGGATAATAAGCAGATGATTTCCGACACGAAATGATAAGCAAAACTTTTGACATGCAGACATGGTCGAAGTCCAGACTCACTAATGCATCCTAACAACTATCAGTTAGACACACTAATGCAAGACATGGTTCGCTAAGACCACCGCTCTGATACCAACTGTGAAGACCCGTCCTAATCCATCCGGACGAATTCATCAACTTTTGATCCCAGAGTGATGATCGACTCCAAGTAATGTCCTTAAAATGAGCAAATGCACAGCGGAAGGTGTCTTTCGTACCTGAGAATAAACATGCTTTAAAGTGTCAACCAAAAGGTTGGTGAGTTCATTAGTTTATCATAAAGAATCATTTCATAATTTTAATAGACCACAAGATTTCATACTTCCATTTCTCATAATCATACGTCCAATGCATAGAGACAAAAATATCATTCATATGGATTGAACAGCTGGTAACCGACATTCACAATATGCATATAAGAATATCCCCATCATTCCGGGATCCTACTTCGGACATGATATAAATTTCGAAGTACTAAAGCATCCGGTACTTTAGATGGGGCTTGTTGGGCCCAATAGATCTATCTTTAGGATTCGCGTCAATTAGGGTGTCTGTTCCCTAATTCTTAGATTACCAGACTTAATAAAAAGGGGCATATTCGGTTTAATAATCCAACCATAGAATGTAGTGTCGATTACTTGTGTCTATTTCGTAAAACAGTTATAAAAGCAGCGCATGTATTCTCAGTCCCAAAAATATATATTGCAAAAGCATTTAAAAAGGGAGCAAATGAAACTCACCTAATGTATTTTGTAGTAAAAATACATATGACGACATTGAACAACTAGATAATGCAGGGCTGGCCTCAGATTCACGAACCTATATAATTTATATACATTAACACATATACTTGTAATCGAGCAACTAAATTTACATATTATTAGTGCTATTAATGTTATTTTAATAATTTTTATGTTTCATCAATAAGTAATTTAAATATTTCTATTTTATGTACATTAACTAAATATTTAGTATTTATTATAAACGTTAGTATATATATGTTATATGTATTAACTATAGTGTTGTAAAGTTAAAAATCATTTGATAAAATAATATTAATAATAATAAATAAAAAGTTGTATTATTTTATAATTATAATATCAATAAATATACTTAATAATGATAATAATAATGATAGTAAGTGTAATATTTATATTAGTATAATAATAATAATAATAATAATAATAATAATAATAATAATAATAATAATAATAATAATAATAATAATAATAATAAATATTTATAAACAAGGAAGACTACCTTAATGAGCTCTAAAAAAATGCACGAAGTCGGACTCGAACCCGAGACCTCACGTTAACCATAGCACACGCCTAACCACTACACTACTTGCTACTTCTTTGATTTATCTACTACACTTTTAAGAACAATCTCAGCCCAACAAAGAAGGGCAGTTGATAAGGCTAAAAAGGAACATATATTTCATAGCAAAATCCCCCAAGAAAGACAAGATTTTAGTTGCAATTGTTCCATTTTCAAGTAATATTCGTTTATTTTAAATAAGTGCGAAGACAAAAGGCGAAAACGACGAATTGAAGACACAAAGGTCCAAAAAGCTCAAAAGTACAAGATACAATCAAAAAGGTTCAAATTATTGATGAGGAACGTCTAAAAATGACAAGAGTACAAGTTACAAAACGCAAAGTACAAAATATAAAATTGTATGCAAGGACGTTCGAAAATCCGGAACCGGGACCAGAGTCAACTCTCAACGCTCGACGCAACGGTGTAAAAATTACGAGTCAACTATGCACAAGAATAAAATATAATATTTAAATAATTCATAATAAGAATAATATTAAATAATAAAAAGTTGTTAATTGAGCATAGTTCAGGGGTCATAAGTGAAAATTTAATTTCTAAATTCGCCTATAAAAGGCTTTGTAATCGTAATGTAAAAACATACCTTTTTCTATCTTTTTCTTATTTATCAATATCAATTATCAATATCTATATTCTATATCTCTATCATAATGTTAACTTAATAAGATATAACAATAATCTTAATTTTAATTTTAAATTATGATAATAATAAGATTTATGATATAGATCGTTTGAGTGTGTAAGTCGAAATTCTGTCCGTGTAACGCTACGCTATTTTTAATCATTGTAAGTTATGTTCAACCTTTTTACATTAATGTATCGTAACTAAGTTATTATTATGCTTATTTGAACCGAAGTAATCGTGATGTTGGGCTAAAATATTAAGAAGGGGTTATTGAACTTTGGACCATAATTAAGGTTTGGGCAAAAGACCGACACTTGTGGAAATTGAACTATTGACTATTAATAGATGGGGGGTATTGTCTAATTGAGTGACAACTCATTGGAGTCTGTCGAACCTATCTCCAAATTAATTAACCTAATAATTAATAATGATTATGGTTGTCCTATTTAGTGATGTTCATATGGAATCTGTTATAATCATTTAATTAATCAATTGAGTTGGGTAATTGATTATTCATTCTGATCAAGTGGATGAATTAATATTCATAAACTAATTAAAACAGGGGTGGATTACATACAGTGATAACTGGTGTAATTGTTGACAGAAGTGATAACTGCGTCACAGTTTAAATCCTTAATCAGTTGGAATATTTGACTTCGGGTATAAGGGTAATTTGACGAGGATACTCGCACTTTATTTTTATGACCGATGGACTATTATGGACAAAAACCAGATAGACGTATCAAATAAACCAGGACAAAGGACAATTAACCCATGGTAATAAATTAAAATCAACACGTCAAACATCATGATTACGGAAGTTTAAATAAGCCTAATTCTTTTATTACATTTCTCATCGTATCTTTATTTACTGTCATTTTATTAGTCGCAATTTTATTTACTATCATTTTATTTATTGTCATTATTTTACGCACTTTAATTATCGTCATTTATCTTTACGCTTAAAATATAGAATCGACAAACCGGTCATTAAACGGTAAAACCCCCCTTTTATAATAATATTACTACTTATATAATTATATATATTTTGTATAAATATAGTTAAAAATATAGTAAGTATCACCAGCTCCCTGTGGAACGAACCGGACTTACTAAAAACTACACTACTCTACGATTAGGTACACTGCCTATAGTGTTGTAGCAAGGTTTAGGTATATCCCATCCTTAAATTAATAAAACTTGTGTCATATTTTGTAGTATTTTGTATTAAAAATAATACTATTTCGTACCCTCACGCTACATCATCAAGTTTTTGGCGCCGCTGCCGGGGAGCGCTAAAACGCTATATTTTTAATTATAATAATATTGAAATAAAATATAATAATATAATAATATTGAAATAGAATATAATAATATAATAATATTGAAATAGAATATAATAATATAATAATATTTTAGAATATATTTTGAATCGTAAAAGTTTTAAAAAGTCGTATTTATTAAATACTTCAGGGGTATATTATGTAAATTGTAATTAATAATTTCTATCATGTCGCTTTCATGTGAATAGTAAATTAATTAATTTCTTTTCATTTACTATTCATGAATAGTAAATGAATTAAAAAAAAAAGTTTTGAAAAAAAATAATAATTATAAAAAAAAAAGTATTAATTTGTAAAAAAAAAATCATTTTTTAAAAAAAAAAAAAAATTGTAAAAAAAAACGTTTTTTTTTAGAAAAAAAAATTCGTTTTTAAAAAAAAAAAACGTAAAAAAAAAAAAAAAACTTAAAAAAAAATAAAAAAAAAATTATTAAAAAAAAATATATATATTTTTTAAGATTTTGTCTATAAAAAAAAATTGATTTTTTTTAGTTTTATTACCTTTAGATTTTTAGACTATAGTCGCAACTTTTAGTATTAAGTTTAGTTTTGCCATAGTTATTTTTACTTCTAGAATTTTTAGGCTTTGCCGTAAAATCCCTTAAGTGCTTATTCCTTAGATTAAGTTTTAGGTGCTTTAGAATTTTACGACGCCGTATTTCGCACTACTTTCTTATTTTTATTTTTCGACGCCTATTTTTCGACCTTTTTATTTTTCGACCTTTTTCGACGCGCAATCTTTTTCTTTCTTATTTCTCGCCATTCTAGTTTTTAGGACTTAGATTTTTTTCTACTTCTTCTCTAAATTTCTTAAAATTACGAAAATTTATTTTAAGTGGTTAAATTGATAGACATCAAAATTTTCTGGTTCGTAGTAATAGTTGGATTTGTACGTGGACCGGGTTATTGGAGCCAAACAGTACTCAATTATATTGAGACCAAACGAATCCTGCCCCTCTGCTGCATCTTTTGGCTATTCGAAACGTGGGCAAAATCAGAAAAGTCTATTGATTGGACAACTTATATAAGTTTTTCTTATTTTTATAACTAATAGGATATTCTGTGAATGCACCGAGCAAAACGTTCACCACATTTCATACGTTCACCACCTGTAACTCGATCAAGACATCTAGCAAATATTGTCGCCGTTGATTTTTCTTTAGAATCGTCATCTAGTCGAACAAGAACTCCAACTCAAATTTCCGATAATCCATCTTTTGAATCCGACTTCACAATTAAGAACCCGGAGCATATTCAAGGACAATTCCAAGATCCTGAACCACTAATTATTCCTCCTGAGCCACAAACCATTAAATCAGAATCCTCTAGTGATTCGTATTCAACAAATTCAATTATGGAAGTAACGGAACCTCTAAGTATGGAAGATCGAATGAGAGCCACACGCACGGGCCAAGGTCACGCCATTATTAAGCCAGAAGTTAATGCGCCAGATTATGAAATCAAAGGACAAATTCTACACATGGTAACTAACCAATGCCAATTCAGTGGTGCACCGAATGAAGATCCTAACGAACACCTTCGTACGTTTAAAAGAATTTGTACACTATTCAAAATCCGAGAAGTGGAAGATGAGCAGATCTATCTCATGTTGTTTCCCTGGACTTTAAAGGGAGAAGCCAAAGATTGGTTAGAATCGTTACCTGAAGGGGCGATTGACACATGGGATGTTTTAGTTGAAAAATTTCTTAAACAATTCTTTCCGGCATCCAAAGCCGTGAGACTTCAAGGAGAAATTGTTACGTTCGCGCAAAAGCCAAATGAAACTCTATATGAGGCGTGGACAAGATTTGGAAAGTTGTTGAGAGGATGTCCTCAACACGGTTTAGACACTTATCAAATAGTACAAATATTCTACCAAGGTGTCAACGTTGCTACACGAAAAGACATCGACATAACAGCTGGTGGTTCCATTATGAAGAAAACCGCAACTGAAGCTTACAAAATTATTGATAACACAGCCTCCCACTCTCATGAGTGGCATCAAGAAAAAGATATTTTTCGTTCATCTAAAGCGGCTAGAGCCGATTCTAGCCATGACTTTGATTCCGTTTCCGCAAAAATAGATGCTTTCGAAAGACGAATGGAAAAGATGAATAAAGATATTCACGCAATACGAATCAGTTGTGAGCAATGCGGTGGACCACACTTAATGAAAGACTGTCACATTGAACAAACGATGGAACAACGTGAGAATGTTGTCTACATGAACCAAAGGCTGGAAAATAGTTATCAGAATAATTATCAGCCGCCAAGGCCAAACTTCAATCGAAATCAAAACATTCTTTACAATCCAAAAGGACCCGACAATAACTCGTATAACCAACAAGGTCCGAATAACCAACCAACTCAAAACAACACTTTCAATCAACAAAGACCTGGCTTGTATAAACCACCACAACAAACCGACGAGAAGAAGTCAAATCTGGAAGAAGTGGTATTTAAGCTAGTTGAATCTCAAACACAATTTATTGAAACTCAAACCCAAACGAATGAGAGGTTTGAGCAGTCATTTAGAACTCAACAAGCTTCCATTTTGAATCTAGAAAAACAAGTAGGTACTCTTGTTAGATTGATGAGTGAAAGGGAACAAGGAAAGCTACCGAGTAATAATGAAGTAAATCCTCGGAATGAAAATGTTAACATGATATCAACAAATTCTGAAAAACCAATACCAGAAGATGGGAAAGTTTTAGATGTAAGTAACAATGAAGAAGTTACACCACCACCACCACCCGAGTATGTAAAGCCAGTGGTGGCACCATACAGACCACCCATCCCGTTTCCAAGAAAAGGAGTTGAGTATGAGCAAGTAATAGGTAATAAAGTTTGTGATACCTCTGGAAAGAAGAAGAAGAAGAATAAAAAAGTGCAAGAAACAAAAACAGTAGAAGTAAACCCGGTGAAGACAGTTCCACCAAATCCTCCACCTAGGGTAGGTGATCCGGGTGAATTTATTGTTCCTTGTCTACTTAGTGACTGTGTCATGTATGATGCACTAGCAGATTTAGGTTCAAGTGTGAGTGTTATGCCTCTTTCATTATATAAGAGATTAGGTGTAGGTGAGTTAACTCCAACGGATATGAGTGTTCGACTCCTTAATCAAACCATTAAGCACCCAGTTGGAATTGCTGACAACCTACCCGTTCAAGTAGGTAATTTAACCTTTCTAGTCGAATTCATTGTCATTGACATAGAAGAGGACTCAAACGTTCCTCTAATTTTAGGTCGACCATTCTTAGCGTCCACCGGGGCGTTATTTGATGTAAGAAAGGGTAGAATGACACTTAGTAATGATGAGAAATCGATCACCTTTATGATTCGAAAGTCTAAATATCCACAAACCAAAACCGTTGAACCGACAAAAACGATTGGTAAGAACCATGTTGTTTTACCAACTCCAACGGTAATGCTTAACAATAATAGAACGCCTAAGTGTGGGGAAAATGAAGTAACACCTAATGATGACTTGATAATAAAGAACCCCATAGTTGATACGAAATTAAATAACCCCGTTATTAACAGTTCAATGAAGAAACTTTTTAAACGGGTTATTGATGCTAAAAGTAAGGGAAACTTTAGGTTATATAACCGGTTAGTATCCAATCTGTCGCCTAAAGAAAAGGCGAAGCTAGTTGAATTTGTGGATATTACGAAAAAAGCTGGTCACTGGCTTAAAGCAAAAGTCACAGATATGCAAGTTAATTATGGTTCAAGAGAAATTGACGATGAAGTTAATCACAATTTCGACACCACATCTACCTAAGTGTGAGGAGATTCAAATATTCTAAAAAGAAAATGCTGTTTGGAGTTAGTTGTTCTGTTCTCGTGTAGTTCCGAGAATGGAATTCGATTGGTCTTTTCCGCTAGCAGACACTAAAGAACTAGTTTTCTCCCCCCATTCTGAATTTTTTCTGTTTTTTAGGTTTTATATGAAATTAATATGTTTTCTTTTTAAGTTTTGTGTGAATTTAAAAATAAAAATTTACTTTATTTCATTAAGTTGAAAAAAAATGATTTCTAAAATTCGTCGTGAGTTGAAGACTAGGCCGTTGAGCCGAAATTACTTTACCCGAGGGCGGGGCGAAAAATTTTTTCATCATTATTTTTAATTTTATTGATTTAAAGTATGCCAAAAAAAAATATATTTGATTTTATAAATTTTTGAACGTGGGGTAATATACCCAACTTTAAAAATATGTATATATGTTCGTATTTTATCATGTAAACAACAGGGTAAAATAACGCACTTTCAAAGACTAACATTAAGTTCAGCAAAAGGTACTGATTTTGACGACAAGATGCAAAACAACAAATGTGATATAATAAATGAAGGAATGAACGATGAGGCGCGCCATCTATCATTCGACGAGCTTTGTAATTACAAACTGGGTATTTTTAATCACTTTTCTACACTAATCACCCTCATGAATTAATAATTATAGTCTGATTTCATGCAAATGAGGGCATTGCATGATCTCAAGTGTGGGGAAGGGTTATAAATTCTCTCGGGTTTATACTTGGCTTATATTCTAAATATTATGAAAATTTTAAAATTTTTTAACTAAATGAATTCAAAATCATGTTTATACATATTTATGAACGATAAAACTAGGTGTTAATGCCAAAATTATCGTTACCTCGGAAAGGACATAAATTGAGAAACAACCTAAAATGCTTGAATTCATTTAAAATGGAATAAAGGAGAATAAAAAGGCAAAGAAAGAAACTAAGTGTGGGGAGAATGTACCAAGTTATTCAATTAAAAATTATCTATCACATATCTTTGTACAAGATTATTGCAGGTACTTTTGTTTTGGATGATACTAATCAGTTTTACCCGGTTTACTGTAATATATTTGAAAGAAAGATGGATCTATACGATGAATCAATTCCATCATTAAAAGGAAGTAAAGTCTTCCGAAAAAGACACGCGCTTCTTGATTTAGGTCAAGAAGTTGTCGTCCAGACCAGCTGTAGGTTGACGAAAAATCTAGAAAAGTCATCTCTAAAATCAGCAGGAAATCCACGGACCTCAGCATCAAACAGGGTCGCCAAGTGGTCAGATTTATCCTAACCATGAGAAGGATTTATCTCGTACAATGGGGAGGCACCGTGCAAATTAGCTTGATAAGACTAATGAATCAGATCTCCAGAAAGGATAATCTCCTTAAAGATTAAAAATCAGCTTTTAAGACTGATATTACTCAATCCTTGAGATTGACCTTAAAGATTGAGAATTCAAACTCATGGAATTCAATGATATCTAAACTCGAGCTTGAACGAGAAAATATTTTGATCAAAAATACAAACCGATTTGTTTTCTGAAAACCCATTTTCAATGCGTTCATTACCATTGAACGTAAAATCCTAGGAATTCACCTGGAATTCATTAGGTCACCTGAACCAAATCGGGTGTCAACCGTAAGAACGGTGGTTGCATAGCATGGTCGGAGACAGGACCTTGTGCCAGACCGAAAAATCATAGGATGATCTTTACTATCGCTCCTACCAAGGATAGTTCTAGCATCCGACACGTTAAAAGACCATAATCATCTGCATGTCACGGGACATTGCCTTAACAGTTTCTTGTTCATCGCTTTCCTTTACAACCGGACGGTAGTTTACCGAAAGATAATATACGGAACAAGTAAACTGGATGTGTACTTTCCGATACCGGGATAGCAGTGGATTACACGAACCTAAAAGTATTAGCCAAAATATTGATCCACAAATATATTTTGCAACACCGATGATGGATCAAATCAGAAAACTTGTCTAGGGTAAAATCTAGCTTGAATTTTCAAAAGATCAAATGTTTTCATAAAGATCCAATTTCCTTAAAGGATCTAAATTTTTATAGTCATGTGGGACTGTAAACCGCCTTTCAAATGTGCACTTTGCTTTGGAAACCGAAAGTAAATCGGCTATTTGATTGCAAGTGTCGTTGTCCTAAACCCAAGGCAACTGTGGATGACACACCCACCTTTAACCATATCGTTACTATCATTGTTTATACCGCTCTATCAAAATCACTGATGTACAAAGTGTGAAGAATAAAGAAGTGATTCGTGTGATGTATTATATTATTTCAAGACTGTATTGCTTGAGGACAAGCAACGCTCAAGTGTGGGGATATTGATAAGGCTAAAAAGGAACATATATTTCATAGCAAAATCCCCCAAGAAAGACAAGATTTTAGTTGCAATTGTTCCATTTTCAAGTAATATTCGTTTATTTTAAATAAGTGCGAAGACAAAAGGCGAAAACGACGAATTGAAGACACAAAGGTCCAAAAAGCTCAAAAGTACAAGATACAATCAAAAAGGTTCAAATTATTGATGAGGAACGTCTAAAAATGACAAGAGTACAAGTTACAAAACGCAAAGTACAAAATATAAAATTGTACGCAAGGACGTTCGAAAATCCGGAACCGGGACCAGAGTCAACTCTCAACGCTCGACGCAACGGTGTAAAAATTACGAGTCAACTATGCACAAGAATAAAATATAATATTTAAATAATTCATAATAAGAATAATATTAAATAATAAAAAGTTGTTAATTGAGCATAGTTCAGGGGTCATAAGTGAAAATTCAATTTCTAAATTCGCCTATAAAAGGCTTTGTAATCGTAATGTAAAAACACACCTTTTTCTATCTTTTTCTTATTTATCAATATCAATTATCAATATCTATATTCTATATCTCTATCATAATGTTAACTTAATAAGATATAACAATAATCTTAATTTTAATTTTAAATTATGATAATAATAAGATTTATGATAGAGATCGTTTGAGTGTGTAAGTCGAAATTCTGTCCGTGTAACGCTACGCTATTTTTAATCATTGTAAGTTATGTTCAACCTTTTTACATTAATGTATCATAACTAAGTTATTATTATGCTTATTTGAGCCGAAGTAATCGTGATGTTGGGCTAAAATATTAAGAAGGGGTTATTGAACTTAGGACCATAATTAAGGTTTGGGCAAAAGACCGACACTTGTGGAAATTGAACTATTGACTATTAATAGATGGGGGGTATTGTCTAATTGAGTGACAACTCATTGGAGTCTGTCGAACCTATCTTCAAATTAATTAACCTAATAATTAATAATGATTATGGTTGTCCTATTTAGTGATGTTCATATGGAATCTGTTATAATCATTTAATTAATCAATTGGGTTGGGTAATTGATTATTCATTCTGATCAAGGTGATGAATTAATATTCATAAACTAATTAAAACAGGGGTGGATTACATACAGTGATAACTGGTGTAATTGTTGACAGAAGTGATAACTGCGTCACAGTTTAAATCCTTAATCAGTTGGAATATTTGACTTCGGGTATAAGGGTAATTTGACGAGGATACTCGCACTTTATTTTTATGACCGATGGACTATTATGGACAAAAACCAGATAGACGTATCAAATAAACCAGGACAAAGGACAATTAACCCATGGTAATAAATTAAAATCAACACGTCAAACATCATGATTACGGAAGTTTAAATAAGCATAATTCTTTTATTATATTTCTCATCGTATCTTTATTTACTGTCATTTTATTACTCGCAATTTTATTTACTATCATTTTATTTATTGTCATTATTTTACGCACTTTAATTATCGTCATTTATCTTTACGCTTAAAATATAGAATCGACAAACCGGTCATTAAACGGTAAAACCCCCCTTTTATAATAATATTACTACTTATATAATTATATATATTTTGTATAAATATAGTTAAAAATATAGTAAGTATCACCAGCTCCCTGTGGAACGAACCGGACTTACTAAAAACTACACTACTCTACGATTAGGTACACTGCCTATAGTGTTGTAGCAAGGTTTAGGTATATCCCATCCGTAAATTAATAAAACTTGTGTCATATTTTGTAGTATTTTGTATTAAAAATAATACTATTTCGTACCCTCACGCTACATCATCAGCAGTCCAACAGCAAAAAGAAATAATTAATTTGTAACAGCCTTGGTTCGAACTCAAGACCTCTCGTTCCTCAACACAACTCCTAACCATTGATCTGTTAAACTAATCTTGTAGTATTTCATGTTCTTAATCATTTAACCTATACTACGTGTTTATCATTTTTTCTAGTATCACTATCACCATATTATCATCAACCTCATCATTTTTATCATCACCATAATCATTCTTGTTCATGACTATTAACATAGCCCGATCATCATCATACATCATATTAATACAATCACCATTATGTACCATTTATCTTCCTTGATCACAGCTAAATCAAAAAATAATAAATAGTCGCTCATCCAGATGGGTAACGGCCCAATCAGTTCACAAGCTCAAGTTCAATTAAACAAGAATCAGTCCATTAAGCCGGTCCAACAGATAGTTCAGCCCAACTGAAAAATTCATGGACTTTGGTTTGGGAAACATGAATTTTGAACAGTAACAAAAAAAATAATAACACGCATGTATTCCTCATCAATCATTCTTGTGAAAAGAAAATCCAATAGCCCCTATACCTTTTATTTGGTCGGCCATGAAGGTTCTTTTGTCCCGCAAGCCAATAGTTTTGTAAAGTAATTAAATAATCAAGTGTGATCATGATATGTTCCACCACCATTATTACTTATTTCAAGCTCGGATGCAGGAATATAGAACCATAAAAGTAAGCTGCAGTAGCAGCGAAGTCGAATAGCAGCAACATAGATGGCGGTTTTGGTTGTGTTCAAAAGTGGTGTTGTGATTTCGATAGTAGTGATAATTTATCTTTGGGTAGTAACCGACAGGGAAGCAGTCATAGTAGCAACAAATGGGTGTGAGTTTAATAGAAACAAAAAAAAGGTTACGACTGCAGCAGTGATTTTTGGGTATTCCCATCGTGAACAGAAAGAAAAAAAATATAGGATGGTGGTTTGGAAGGTCATTCACAATGGGTCTAGGAGAGAGAGATTGTGAGGTAGAGAGAGAGAGTGACGAGGTAGAATAGTTGTGATGAGTTTGGTTGTTTACGACAGGAAAGAAAAGCATTCGAAGTTCGTGGTGGTGATATTAGTTCGGGAAACAAAATATGTAAGTAGGTGGTGGTTTCAAAGATGGTGGATTGGGATGGTTCCAAGGTGGTTCATATCTTTGTTTTTGTGGTGAACAGAATTTAAAACGAATCAATTCTTAATGCGAGAAAAATAATAAAACAGGTAGATAGATAGATAGTTCAACTATCGTACCCGACTGAAACCGAAGCCATCTGGATGACAATAATGCACATCACGCTGCATCAAAAGTATAGTAGTGGACTATGAGTAAGGCTATTAAAACAGTGTATATAACCATGACTAGTAAATCGATTTGCCATGAATGCTCAGTGGTTGATGGATTGATCTTGTAAACTAGGATAAAGATGATGGTTTAAAGTGATGGTAGTCGATGGTGGTTATGGGTGATATTTTGTTCTTGTAGAGGGTGATGATGTGTGGGTGTTGGGTTTTCAAGATGGTGAGCAAGGTGTTCATATATAAAGGAATAGATAGATGAATATGAAAGATAAAAAAAAGAAAACAAGAATCTCAAATTAAATACAGTGAAACTCAAAAGTAATTTCAATTATGGAATTAAAGTAGGTGTTCATGATTCGGAGAGAAAACAAAAGTGGGTGGTGATTGATCAATCAATTAAAGTCCGTGATAGTTAATTCTTGAGACAACGAAATAGGTGGTGGGTAGGTACATGATTAATATCAAAGTATCAATCTATATCTATATATAAATAATAGAACGTATAAATAATAAAATATTATAAATATAAAATATCATAAATCTCAATTGAAAAGTTAAGAGAAAACTATGTTACCAATTAATCAATCACATGTTCACAGGTTTAATTAAGAAGTATACTGTCGACATTTTTAGTTCATGTGTCATATCATGCTTCGTCGATAATCAGTGGCGGATATAAGTTTTCAAAAGTATCCCAAATTTTTACATTAAATAACTTTATTTATTTTAGTCATCACATGTGAAACTTGTGCTCAAAAAGGTTCGTCTAATATTTATTTTAATACGCTCACAAACTCGCATCTTACTTGTTTATTATCAATTGAAATGACAAATGGTTACTACAATTATTAAATATTTATTTTTTAATATATATCATTTATACATATATAGATATGTGTTAAATAAAAATTATTATCATATCTTATCTTTATTCTATTTTATTTAATTTATTTTAACAACAACAACATATAATATTTCAAATTATATTTCAAATTATTATTTATATAAACACACACGTATCTATTTACAATTAGTTGTTCGTGAATCGTCGGGAATAGTCAAAGGTTAACTGAATCCATATAACAGTTCAAAGGTCAGATGTATACATGAACACAGTTCAAAGTTTATGAGACTTCATCATTACAGACTTTGCTTATCGTGTCAAAATCATATAAGGATTATGTTTAAATTTGGTCGGAAATTCTCGGGTCATCACACCAATATTATGAACGTGTGTTCTGAAAATAGCAGTTGGAAGTGCTTTGGTGAAAAGGTCAACAGAGTTTTTACTGGACTGAACATATCTCATTTCAATCTGGTTGTCCTTAATGAGATTTTGAGTGTATGAGAAGAATCTAGGATGTATGTGTTTTGTTCGGTCACTTTTGATATACCCTTCTTTCATCTGTGCTATGCAAGCTGCATTATCTTCATATATAGTTGTTGGACTTTTATCGCGTTCTAGTCCACAAGAATCAGTAATGAGTTGTGTCATTGATCTCAACCAAAAACATTCCCGAGTAGCTTCATGTAATGCAATCACTTCGGCATGATTTGATGATGTTGCAACAAGTGTTTGTTTTTTAGAACGCCATGATATTGCGGTACCTCCATTTAGGAATACATATCCATTTTGAGATTTAGCTTTATGTGGATCAGATAAATAACCTGCATCTGCATAACCAACCAAATCTTGTTTTGATTCGTTAGAATAAAATAATCCTAAATCAGTAGTTCCTCGAAGGTATCGAAATATGTGTTTGATCCCATTCCAGTGTCTTTTGGTAGGAGCTGAGCTGAAGCTTGCCAACAAATTAACTGCAAAAGAAATGTCAGGTCTTGTACAATTTGTAAGATACATAAGAGCTCCAATTGCACTAAGATATGGTACTTCTGGTCCCACGATATCTTCATGATCTTCACAGGGACGAAATGGATCAGTGTCAACATTAAGTGATCTAACAACCATAGGAGTACTTAATGGTTTTGCCTTGTCCATATTAAAACGTTTTAAAATCTTTTCAGTATATGTTGTTTGATGTACAAGTAAACCATTAGGCATATGTTCAATTTGTAAACCAAGGCAATACTTGGTTTTTCCGAGATCTTTCATTTCAAATTCTTTCTTTAGAAGTTGAATGGCTTCATGGATCTCTTTATTTGTTCCTATGATGTTAAGATCATCAACATAAACAGCTATGATCACATATCCGGATGTTGTTTTCTTAATGAAAACACATGGGCAAATAAGATTATTGGTATACCCTTTGCTTATCAAGTAATCACTTAATCATTTATACCACATGCGACCCGATTGTTTCAACCCATATAAAGACCTTTGTAACTTGATTGAGTACATTTCTTTGGGTTTTGCATTGGTTGCTTCTGATACCTTAAATCCTTCAGGTATCTTCATATATATATATATCACTATCAAGTGATCCATAAAGATAAGCAGTCACAACATCCATGAGATGCATTTCTAAATTTTTAGAAACTGCCAGGCTGATTAAGTATCTAAAAGTAATTGCATCCATAACAGGGGAATAAGTTTCCTCATAATCAATTCCTGGTCTTTGAGAAAAACCTTGAGCTACAAGTCTAGCTTTATACCTTGTAACTTCATTTTTCTCATTTCTTTTTCGTACAAAAACCCATCTATATCCCACAGGTTTCACATCTTTAGGTGTGAGAATGATAGATCCGAAAACTTTTCTTTTATTGAGCGATTCAAATTCAGCTCGTATTGCTCCTTTCCAATGATCCCAATCATGTCTATTTTGACATTCCATGACAGATTTTGGTTCTGGATCATCATCATCATTCATGATGTCATATGCAACATTATATGAAAATATCTCATCAAGATTTTTCATTTCATTTCGGTTCCATAATATTTTTGAATGTGCATAATTGATTGAAAATTCTGTATTGACATCATCAATCTCCTCTGCAGAAGGAGTATTGATTTGTAGTTCTTCTTGAACACTTTCTTTTACCTCATTATCAGCTGATTTTCTTTTTCGAGGATTTTTATCTTTGGAACCAATTGGTCTCCCACGTTTCTGGCGTGGCAAAGACTCAAGAATGACATTATTGCCAGTTTTTGGAATTTCAATTCGAGCTGGAGCATTTGCTGCTGGTATATATGATTTAGTCACTCTTTTTGTATCTGTAAATGCATCAGGCAATTTATTCGCAAGTTCTTGCATATACATTATTTTTTGAACTTCGGTCTCGCATTCTTTTGTGCGAGGATCAAGATACATTAATTGAGGTTCACACCATGAAACATCATTTTCTTTATTTTTTATTTCTCCCCCTAATCTAGGGAATAATGTTTCATTAAAGTGACAATCAGCAAAACGTGTTGTAAAAACATCACCCGTCATGGGTTCAATATATCTTATTATTGAAGATGTTTCATATCCAACATATATTCCCATCCTTCTTTGAGGACCCATTTTAGTGCGTTGTGGTGGTGCGATAGGGACATAAACCGCACAACCAAATGTTCTAAGGTGGGAAATATTTGGCTGATGGCCAAAAGCAAGTTGCAAGGAAGAATATGTATGACTTGCGCTTGGTCTAATGCGAATCAATGATGCAGCATGCAAAATTGCATGGCCCCATACATATACTGGGAGTTTTGTTCGCATTATCAATGGTCTAGCTATTAGCTGCAATCGTTTAATTAATGATTCAGCTAAACCATTTTGTGTATGCACATGGGCAACGGGATGTTCAACAATAATCCCAATAGACATGCAAAAGTTATTAAATGCTTGAGACGTAAACTCACCGGCATTATCTAGTCTCACCCTTTTAATAGTATAATCAGGGAAATGTGCTCTCAATTTAATAATTTGAGCAAGAAATTTTGCAAATGCCATATTTCGACTTGATAATAGACAAACATGAGACCATCTACTAGATGCGTCTATTAGAACAATAAAATATCTAAATGGTCCACATGGTGGATGAATTGGTCCACATATATCACCTTGAATTCTTTCAAGAAACATTGGTGATTCTTTTTCAACCTTAAGAGGTGATGGTCTTATTATCAACTTTCCAAGTGAGCATGATGTACATGGGATAAGGGCATCATGAGGGATCCTTTGATCCGCCAATGGATGTCCATGTGTATTTGTATTATTCTTTTCATCATTGTTGATCCTGGGTGGCCTAATCTCTCATGCCACAAACTGATCATTACAGGATCACATGATTTTTCTTTAACTACCACATTTACTTCAGGTACATTTATATGTGTATAATGTAAACCAGAATGAAGTCTTGGTAGTTTTTCAATTACACGATTCTTATCAGTGATACTTAAATATTTTTTATTTTCTGTTGTCACAGACTGATAATCATATCCATTTTGGTATATGTCAGAGAAACTTAACAAATTTCTCTTTGACATGGGAGAAAATAAGGCATTATTTATCAGAAAATTCGTACCATTTGGTAACATGAATTTTACCTTTCCCATTCCTTTTATTAAGTCCACAGGACCTGATATAGTATGTATAGTTCCTTTCGTTTCTTTCAAGTCTGTGAAATATTTTTTAGATTTGAGTATGGTGTGAGTGGCACCACTATCTGCAATACAAATATCTCCACCATTTGACAGATTTTTTACTCCAGCAGTATACATCATGAACTTCAAAAAAAAAATGAGAAACAAATAATAAGTACATAATTCATCAATATATTACATTCAAAACATGTTACAAACGATAGCACATAATAAGGAAATATGTAGTAAACTAGATATGGTGTAGATTGAAAATCTACAACCATTTATTTAACGGAAACATATAATAGGATATCTATATATATATAGATATTAGAAATTTATTCATTAAAGTAGTCACAAGTTGGCTCAGTGATTTTTGTATCAAGGTCATCCACAAGATTTGCTTCTTTTCGTTTTCCTTTTAGGGATTCTTGATACCGATTAGCATAATGCTGATTTGTTCGGCAGTTTTTAGACCAGTGGCCAATTTTACCACATCGGTAACAAGAATCTTCAACATTCTTTGAAGAGTCTTCTTCAACATTGTGATTTGTGGATTGTATGGTGTTTGAATTTTATAATTTTGTGGATTATTATTTCTTTGTCCACGACCACGACCATGACCACGACCACGACCATTACCATAAGGGTGATTTCGAACATAGTTATGATTTTTATTATTGTTATGGTAATTTCCATGATGATGGTTTTGGCCAATATGGCCACGACCTTGTCCACGCCCTCGTCCATGTGCATTTCTTCTTTTATTATTATTATTGTTAATAGCATTAGCTTCAGGAAGCACCGGTAGGACGAGATTCTTGATTTTTCATCAGTAATTCTTTATTAACTTCTGCAATTAAGAGATAAGTTTGAAGTTTAGAAAAAGTTTTATAATTCTGCAATCTTAAATTTTCTTGCACAGTTATGTTTGCAGAATGCATTGTGGAGAAAGTTTTCTCCATCATATCAGCATCACTTATTTCTTGACCACAGAATTGAAGCTTTGAACGGATCTTGAACATGGCCTAGCTGTATTCACTTACCTTTTTGAAATCTTGGAACCTTAGATTTCTCCATTCTTCCCTCGCAGCTGGGAGTAATATTTCCTTTTGATTATCGAATCTACTCTTGATACTTTCCCATAAAACATGTGGATCTTTGATAGTGAGAAACATATGTTTTAAAGTGGTATCAATATGTTTGCGAATAAAAGCAATTGATTTTAATTTATCTTGATCGGAACAAGTATTATTTTCTTTTAAAGTTTCTAGAATACCCAATGATCCAAGATTTATTTCTACGTCCATAACCCATGATGTGTAGTTTGTTCCCGATACGTCTAAGGCATTATACTCAAGCTTTGATAAGTTTGACATTTTCTATTTTCAGAAAGATGAACAACATAAATCATAATCATAATCATAATCAATTTTTTTTTCATAGATAAATAACAACATGAAATTAGAATTAGTTTAGATTCATAAGTAGCAAACAAAGGAATAATGGTATGATTACAAATAATAAAACCATAAGGGAAGGATAGAATATAGGTTCATATTATATTATTAATAATATTATTATAATATATATTAAGTTATAATATATATTATTATAATATATTTTTCTTATTTTAACTTTTAAGATTTACTTTTAATAAAAATACAAACTACTTTTTCTTATTTTAACTTTTAAGATTTACTTTTAATAAAAATACAAACTATTTTTTTATTTTAACTTTTAAGATTTACTTTTAATAAAAATACAAGCTACTTTTTTTATTTTAACTTTTAAGATTTACTTTTAATAAAAATACAAACTACTTTTTCTTATTTTAACTTTTAAGATTATAAATTTAAGAATAAACATTAGTATGCATGAAATAAATAATGATTAATTGCATAAGTAATCATAAATGTTAGATAACATATAAAGACCCCATCGTATTCGTATTGATCGGAATTAATCTCGACCCATGATACCGTGTTGTCAAATGACGTGTTGCGTACATAAAGTACAGTGTTGTCAAATGACGTGTTGCGTACAATCAGGTCTTATTAACATAAATATAAATGTTAGTGAAGTTAATAAGAGTTAGATAATTTCTTACCTTGATTAGTGACGTGTGCTTGCTTAGATAAACCTTGATTATACGGAGCACTTCGTGCTGATAACGTGTTATAATTTTGTAGGCTTATAACTTCCTT